>NW_020917332.1:0-1657 GCF_003984885.1 Neopelma chrysocephalum | reverse complement strand
CAGCCTTCCAATGTGTACCTTGGCCACGTTCAGGGACTGGTCACTTGAGTGAATGAGCAGAGGGACCAGTGCACTCCGAAGAGACGTCTTCAACTGCTTGTTGTTCCTCAGCACTGCTGAGCCCAGGTAGTCTCTGAAGAGGCAGATAAAGGCTTCTCGCATGTCGCTGCTCTCCTGGGAGGAAGGAGGAAAGGTGAGCTTTGGAAACAGTGGCCTCTGCACACAGTGAAGAGGAGTGGAGATGGTGGCTGAGGGAGATGCCCTGGGCTCAGATTCCAGAGCAGGGACAAGTTGCACTGGGCTGCAAGGCCCAGAAGCCACCAGAGCCCAGGGGAGCAGAGCCTGCTGCCAGAGCTGCTGCCATGGCTGGGCTGTGGGGCAGCTCTCACTGCCCAGTGCCCATCTCAGGGATCACGCTCCCACATCAGCCTTACCATGTCAAAGAAGCGTGGGAGGTTTTCCACCAAATACTCATCCGTGGGGCTGGTCTTTTTCTTCTTCAGGTTTTGATTTATCAGTCTTTTCAGGATCAGAATGACCTTTGTCTTGAGGTCTTCACTGCCAACCCACAGGAGCTCCATCATGTGTGGCACCAGGAACTCTAGTTTTCCTGCCTGTATGAAGGACAGTGTTTCTTTTTTGTGATAAGATCTATGCCTGGAAAGCTCCCCAGGCAGCCACCAGGCCCCAACATGGCATCAAGGCACTTGGCAGCAGTCTCCCCAACACCTGCCTCCCAGCCCACGCCAAGCCACCGCCTTACCCACAGCCCCAGAGCCCTGGATACCAACATGGCTGTCCCTGACACCACCCTGCTCACCAGCTCAGGTGTCTCGCACAGCGCCATGAGCCCTTCGAGCACCTGGGAGGCTGGGAGTGTTGGAAGCTCCTCATCCGTGTCATAGTTGTCATTCCAAAGGTATTCAAAGTCCTTGTCCTTGTCCTCGTCCTTGTCCTCCCACTCAAACTTCACGCTAGTGCCACTGGGCAATGGCTGTAGAAGCAAGCACAGTAGTGAGACCCTGGCAGAGTCTGCCGGGCTCGTGGCAGGGGATCAAGTCCTTTTCTGGTAACTCACAGCCAAGTCAGAGGTGGAGCTGCTTTCTGAAGAGCAAGGGCTGAGACTGCAGGGCCACCAGTCGACCCAGAGCATGACAGCGAATGGCCGTAATATCCTGTCTCCAGTTGCGGGGTCTGAGAAGATGCTCTGCCACATTTGCATGGCCACACTGCAAGGCAGAGCACTGTGTCAGCAGGGCGGCCTGGAGCGCAGCATGGCCGGGGCCAGCCCAGGTGCCTGGGGGCCCTGCCTGGGCAGGCAGCAGGGCACTGAGCTGGTGTTCCCCTCTAGGCTGGGAGCAGCATGGTGGCTCTGGGCTGGCTGGGCCAGCTTTGTCTGCTGCGGGCCCAGACAATCCAGCAGGGCTGGAAAGCTTGGTGGGATGGAGAACCCCTCTCCTCAGGGCTGTCCTGCATTATTCCTTGGGTCTGGGAGCCAGAGAGTCTCAGGCTCTCTCTCCCCACAGACAACAAACCCTCAGGCTTTTCAGGGCCAGTACCTGTCTCCTTGTGGAGCGATGCTCAACAGTGTGGCGACTACCTTCCTCGGGAAAAAGCGCGCCAGCCGCAGAAGCAGGGAGTGGAAGCACTTCTGCAC
>NW_020917331.1:0-2307 GCF_003984885.1 Neopelma chrysocephalum | reverse complement strand
CAAAATGCAGGAGCCTTTCAGGACACCACAGACACAGGCCACACAACACTGTAGGAGTTCCACAGTTAAAACAGATATTAAGACACTCCAGAAGTATCCCAGAATCCCAGGATCCCTGAGGTTGGAAAAGCCCTCCCAGCCCATGGATCCATCCCGGGCCCCATCCCCACCTTGTCCCCCAGCCCAGAGCACTGAGTGCCACGGCCAGGCCTTCCTGGGACACCTCCAGGGATGGGCACTCCAAACCTCCCTGGGCAGCCCCTGCCAAGGCCTGACCACCCCTTCCAGCAAGAAATTCCTCCTGACATCCAAAATCCACCAATGAAAAATGAAGTTGAAGTGCTGATTTTTTTTTCTGCAAGACACAACATTCCTCACCAGAGGAAATGAAAACGGAGGGAGAACCAGGAGCGGGGAGGCCACGGACCCGCTGGAAAGCACCACCCACATCAACACTGATGCCCTGGAACAGTTAATTTATGAGTTAGCTCAGGCCCGGGGTGACAGGAGCCACAGGAAAACAGAAGTAATGAAACGAGCTGCCTGTTTTGCAAGAGGAAGCGGCGGGTTCGGTGTAACATCCCCACCATGGAACACACGGTCCCTGCTGGCACCGCATCCCAAAACACCACAGCAACGCTGGGCAGCCTCGGGCCCCCTCACAACCCTGGGAACTCCTCTGCTGCTTCAGCCCTGAGCCTCCCCAGCCCTCAGTCCCACCCAGCAGCCTGGGGCCGGCCACCAATGGTCCTTCTCTGAAGGACAAGGAAACAACTGCCTGCACCAGTGAGAAACTTCTCAGCCTCGGGGTCTCTCCAGGACAAACCCCGTGTGCTGCCCCACCGAGCTGACAGGTCAGTCAGCACCCAAACTGCATGATCCCAACACACAGCTCCTCCTCTGCCTCACACCTGGTCCCAGAATCATGGAATCACAGAATGCTTTGGGATGGGAGGAACCTTAAAGCCCAGCCAGTGCCACCCCTGCCATGGGCAGGGACACCTTCCACCAGCCCAGGTTGCTCCAAGCCCCATCCAACCTGGCCTTGGACACTTCCAGGGGCAGCCACAGCTGCTCTGGGAAATCCACTCCAGTCCCTCCCCACCCTCCCAGCCAGCAATTCCTTCCCAATATCCCATCTAGCCCTGCCCTCTTGGAAGCCATTCCCTGTGTCCTGTCCCTCCATCCCTTGTCCCCAGTCCCTCTCCAGCTCTCCTGGAGCCCCTTTAGGCCCTGCAAGGGGCTCTCAGCTCTCCCTGGAGCCTTCTCTTCTCCAGGGGAACATTCCCAGCTCTCCCAGCCTGGCTCCAGAGGGAAGGTGCTCCTGTCCCCTTATCAGCCTGGTGGCCTCCTCTGGACCTGCTCCAATGGTTCCATGCCCTTCTGAAGTTGGGAGCACCAGAGCTGTGCCCAGCAACCCCTCAAACAATTCTGGAAAACCAACTGTGCTGGTCACGTGCAGGACAACAACTCCAGCCTGGTCTGATGCTTTGGTCTTACAGAGGTACCTGCACGATCCCAAATCCTTCCCAGCCCTGCTTCCAGCTCCAGACTTATCCAGCAGCCACGGGACATCCCCCAGCAGAGCCCAGGGCACGTGGCAAAGCACAGCCAGTGTCTCCACATCCCAGAGCTCCCAGCCCATGGAGCCCAAGCTGCTGCCTCGTGCCCCCGGCCCAGGTGAGCAGGTCCCTGTCCCAGCCCTGCCCTGCCGAGCCCCTCCTGCTCCCGGAGCCGACTCTCCTAATGGGGAGATATTTATACTGTGGATGACTAATCCCAATTAGTCACCCAGACTCCCTTTGCAGGAGGGGAGAAACGAGCACTTCTCCAGCAAAACTCAGCTTTATTTTAGACTTCTGCACGGAAAGGGAATAAGCATCTGGTTCTCTCCACCGACTAAAAACGGATTCCTAAATGTTACCTCAGAAGTGGGGATTTACATCACAGAGGTGTGAACTCCAGGGAGAGGTTCCAGCCCCTTGAACATGAAGGCAGAGTCTGAAACACAGTGTTGGGGGGGAAAGGACTTAGAAAGTCATGGAGGAAAATAAAAAATATTTAAAGAAATTTAGTATATACCATAGACAAGGCAACGTTAAAGAGGGAAATCATGGAATGGTTTAGGTGGGAAGAGATTTTAAAGACAATCTCATTCCAACCACAGGCAGGGGAACCAAGGACTAGGAGTGAAAAATAACTCAGCACCAAGAAAAACAATCTTCCAATTAAAAAAATGAAAAGGAAACACACAACAGAACTAAGTTGAAAACTCATCATTTAGTATTTTCTAGCGGGTTAAACAAC
>NW_020917330.1:0-730 GCF_003984885.1 Neopelma chrysocephalum | reverse complement strand
GGTTTCAGGGGGTCCCCCAGCCCCAAGTGGTCCTAGTGATGCCCCCCAAAATCCCAGGGGGCAGATGTACCACATCCGGGTAAGGGGATCCCAGTGATTCTCAGTACGGCCCAGTAACCCCCTCGATAACCACCCAGTGTGTCCCAGTGACCTCCCACTGCCTCCCAGTATGGCCCAGTGATCCTGCAGTGAGCACCCAGTAACCCCCAGTATGGCCCAGTAACCACCCGGTGTACCCCATGTGTCCTGATAATCCCCCAGTAACTCCCCAGTTCTCTGCCAGTGTCCCCCAGTGTGCCCCAGTTCTCCCCCAGTCCCTCCCAGTGCCCCCTGGTTCCCCCCAGTGTGTCCCCGTATCTCTCAGTAATCCCCTGGTGCCCCGCAAAGCCCCCCAACTGTCCCCAACGTGTCCCCAGATGCTCTTGGCCTTTCTGTGAGTGTGGGGGAGAGGGCATTTTTGTGGTCAGAGGGTCCGGGGGGGCTCCTGGAGTGAGATGGAGGTTGGGGACAGTGGGGAGGGGTTTGTGGACAGTGGAATTGGAGGTCCCAAAGGGGGGAGTCGGATCTATGGGGAGGCCCTGGGGACATTGGATACACCAAGGGGGTCTCGGGGTGTCAAGGGGGAACTGGGGACATCAAGAGGATCTTGGGGACACCAGTGGGGCCTCAGGATTCACCTGCTCTTGGTGCAGCCCCTCCTCTCCCCCCCAGGCCCCTTTCCCCCCCCCCC
>NW_020917329.1:0-1317 GCF_003984885.1 Neopelma chrysocephalum | reverse complement strand
TTTTCTTTGTTAAGTGACCTGAATTCTTCAAGCTTGCAAAACCCTGGTTTTGGGCCTTCTATATCTTATTCAAATGTCTAATTTACCTTATTTATTACCATATGTGTACTACTCCTATTCTTTCTATAATAAGTCCTTTGGTCCAGTGAGCAGAACAGAACATGATATTAACCAGTGCTCCTAAAATGTTCTCCTAGCAACACAAGTATTGGGGTTTCTTAGCAGGCCAAGATATCTCAGTTAACTGTTTTAGGCCTGGCTCCCGTTTCAGTGGCTGTGCTGATTTCCAGAGGCTTCTGGCTTCCCAGGCAAAGCCAAGGCAAGAGCAGGTGGGAAGGGGCTGCGCTGCTGCTGCTCCTGCCCGGGAGCCCCGGCTGGGCCAGGGACGGAGCCCACGGCGCTGCAGCTCTGCCTCCTCCAGAGCCGGGGGGCTTTGGAACCAGGAATGACAGGGGGGAAACAAAGGGGGCTGAGGGGCTGCACTGATGGTCACACTCGGGCCACCATCAGCAGAGAGCTTTGGCCCCCCAAATTAAAGCAGAGGGAAATGATGCAAAATGTTTACTTTCAACCTTTCTTTACTCATTGATATAAAACAACCCAGCTAAAAGGAGGACAAGCAGGGCCTGATCCCTTCTCCTTTGGGAGAATCCCCGCACCTGGTGCTGTGAGGGGCTATAAGGGGCCATGAGGGGCTGTGAGGGGCCATAAGGGGCTGTGAGGGGCTGAGAGGGGCTGTGGGGGCCTGTGAGGGGCCATGAGAGGCTGTGAGGGGCTGTGAGGGGCTGTGAGGGGCCATGAGAGCTATGAGGGCCTGTGAGAGGCTGTGAGGGGCCATGAGGGCCTGTGAGGGGTCATGAGAGGCTGTGAGGGGCCATGAGAGGCCATGAGGGGCTGTGAGAGGCTGTGAGGGGCCATGACGGGCTGTGAGGGGCCATGAGGGGCCATGAGGCGCCGTTGTTGCCTAAAACCAGCTCTTAAAGAAACACAAAGAGATTTGTGGGAGTGTTTCCCTGACAACAAGGAGAATTTTGGAGAGAGACCTTTCCACACCCAGCTCTTGATGTGTCCACACATCTCTGCCTGGGTGTGGGTGTGAATTGACTGTGATGTAAATGTTGTTCTTGTGAATCTCTAATTCAGTCACTGTTAAAATTGTAGCAAATGCTATTGATTTACTTGATAACTGTTCAGTTGTTCAATAATTAAATGCTACTAATTTCTTTTGCCCCCTTATCTTTGTGTCCAAATCCTTCATGTCCTGACCTTCTTGCATCCCAAGACTCTGTGTAAATCATTCCATTTCATAAAAAAAAA
>NW_020917328.1:0-840 GCF_003984885.1 Neopelma chrysocephalum | reverse complement strand
TTCTATGATTCCATTATTCCCATTATCCCTATTATTTTAATATGTCTATTATCCCATAATTCCAGGATTCTCTGGGTCAATTACTCTCATTGTTACATTTCTATTAATCTTTTTCTGATTCTCTTTTATTTCTATTATTCAATTATTTTTTTTATTCCATTATTCCCATTATTTTAGAATTCCATGATTAGATTATTTCTATTATTCCATTATCCTTTCCCTTCTTTCCCTTTTCCCTTTTCCCTCTTCCCTCTTCCCTCTTCTCTTCCCTTCCCTTCCCTTCCCTTCCCTTCCCTTCCCTTCCCTTCCCTTCCCTTCCCTTTCCCTTTCCCTTCCCCTCTTCCCTGATTTTTGGGGGTCCCTCTCCCCTCCCTCCCCCCTCCTCCCTTTTTTCCCCCCTCCCTCTCCCAGTTTTTCCGTTCCCATGGAAACCCAACGTGGTTACGGCTCCTTAACCGGATTCCGGGATATTAAAACCTCCTCCTTCGGAATTCCTGGGCCGGGAAAAGCCGGAGAATTTTAATTCCCGCTAATTGGAGCTGACACGTGTTTTATGAGGCTCTTTCCCAACCGACACCAAACCACCGGATTTGCTTTCCCGGCCTTTTCCGAGCCCTCCTCAAACTCCTCTTCCCTCGCCCGAAAATTGGGAATAACCCCCCTTTTTTCATGGAAATCTGGCTCCTCAACTGGGTCTTCCCTTTCCCGGCTCTGCTTCCAGGTTTTCCTTGGGTTTTCCATGTTTTTCCAGGGTTTCTCCCTCAATTATCCAAGTCCAGGTGGCTCCAACCTGGACTTGGACAATTCCAGGGAGGTCCCGACATGTCATTAACCCCCCCC
>NW_020917327.1:0-618 GCF_003984885.1 Neopelma chrysocephalum | reverse complement strand
CCCCCCCCCCGGCACTGGGGGGGTCCCAGGATGGACTGGGGGGGTCCCAGTGCTCCCAGTATGGAACTGGGGGGGTCCCAGTATGGAATTGGGGGGTCCCAGTATGGAAATGGAGGGGTCCCAGTATGGACTGGGGAGGTCTCAGTGCTCCCAGTATGGAACTGGGGGGGTCCCAGTATGGACTAGGGGGGGTCCCAATGCTCCCAGTATGGTCCTGGGGGGATCCCAGTATGGACTGAGGGGGCTCCCAGTGCTCCCAGTATTGAACTGGGGGAATCCCAGGATGGTCCTGGGGGGTCCCAGTATGGAACTGGGGGGCTCCCAGTGCTCTCAATATGGATCGAGGGGGCTCCCAGTAACTCCAGTCCCCCTTCCCAGTGCTCCCAGTCCCCCCAATCTCCTCCCAGTTTCCCCCAGTCACCCCCTAGTTCCCCTCCAGTGTCCCCCAGTGCTCCCAGTGCTCCCCAATCTCCCCCCAGCGACCCCCCAAAATCTCCCCCAGTGCCCCCCAGTGCCGCCCAGTGCCCCCAGGTTCCCCAGTACACCCATCCCAGTAACTCCAGGCCCCCTTCCCAGTGCTCCCAGTTCCCCCCAATCCCCCCCCAACCCCCCCCCCAA
>NW_020917326.1:0-833 GCF_003984885.1 Neopelma chrysocephalum | reverse complement strand
TTCTATGATTCCATTATTCCCATTATCCCTATTATTTTAATATGTCTGTTATCCCATAATTCCAGGATTCTCTGGGTCAAATACTCTCATTGTTATAGTTCTATTAATCTTTTTCTGATTCTCTTTTATTTCTATTATTCGATTATTTTTATTATTCCTATTATTTTAGAATTCCATGATTAGATTATTTCTATTATTCCATTATCCTTTCCCTTCTTTCCCTTTTCCCTTTTCCCTCTTCCCTCTTCCCTCTTCTCTTCCCTTCCCTTCCCTTCCCTTCCCTTCCCTTCCCTTCCCTTCCCTTCCCTTCCCTTTCCCTTTCCCTTCCCCTCTTCCCTGATTTTTGGGGGTCCCTCTCCCCTCCCTCCCCCCTCCTCCCTTTTTTCCCCCCTCCCTCTCCCAGTTTTTTCCATTCCCATGGAAACCCAACGTGGTTACGGCTCCTTAACCGGATTCCGGGATATTAAAACCTCCTCCTTCGGAATTCCTGGGCCGGGAAAAGCCGGAGAATTTTAATTCCCGCTAATTGGAGCTGACACGTGTTTTATGAGGCTCTTTCCCAACCGACACCAAACCACCGGATTTGCTTTCCCGGCCTTTTCCGAGCCCTCCTCAAACTCCTCTTCCCTCGCCCGAAAATTGGGAATAACCCCCCTTTTTTCATGGAAATCTGGCTCCTCAACTGGGTCTTCCCTTTCCTGGCTCTGCTTCCAGGTTTTCCTTGGGTTTTCCATGTTTTTCCAGGGTTTCTCCCTCAATTATCCAAGTCCAGGTGGCTCCAACCTGGACTTGGACAATTCCAGGGAGGTCCCGACATGTCATTAACCCCCCCC
>NW_020917325.1:0-1511 GCF_003984885.1 Neopelma chrysocephalum | reverse complement strand
TGAGGCCCCTCGGTGTCACCAAGACCCCTTGATTTAATGAGTTTGCATTCTGTCCAAATGGCCCCTTGGTACCACAAGGTTTCACAGTGTCCAGGTGTTCCTTTTTTTCCACGAGGTTCTGCAGTGTCCCAGGTTCCCTTTGGTTCTATAATACCTGGTCACAATGGCCTCTTGATTCCATGGGATTCCTCAGTGTCACAATGGCCCCTTTGTCCCACAAGATTCCACAGAGTCCCGGTGCTCCTTTGCATCCATAAGGCCCTTTAGTGTCACAATGGCACCTTGATTCCATGAGGTTCCAATTTGCCCATGGGTTCCTTTGGCTCCAGAGGGCCCTGTAGCGCAAACTGGCCCCTGAATTCCATGAGTTTCCACACTGTCCTTGGGTCCATAGGGCCTTCAGTCACAATACCCCCTTGATTTGCATTGTGTTCCTTTGTTTCCATGAGAGCCTCCAGTGTCAAAATGGCCTCTTGATTCCAGGAGGTGGCACAGTGTCATCAAAAAGCTGACCCCACACAGATGAAAGTTTGGGGGAGATTAGGAGGAACTGGGACAAAAAGGTTTGGGTATTTTGGGAAGGAAAAAGGGTTTTGGCCAAAAGAGAGGAAAGATTTTTGATGAGGTAAAAACAGGTTCAGGTAATGCTGAGGGTGCTGAAACACTGACTGTGCAAACATTCCTGATAGACCTTTACCCTCTTTGTAACCTCAAACCCCAACACTACCTAAAAACGCTGCCCCTCCCATTTAAAGTAATCCACTGCTCTAATCACAACCTCAACCTGACCTCAAAGTCCAAACCAAGAACATCAAACTCTTATTTGTACTCCAGTGCCCACCCCAATCCCAAACCAGCACTGTTAGTATGAAAAGCCAAGCATTAATCCTGACATATCCCAAAACCCTAATCATGAACCAGACACTGCCAGCAGAACAACAAACCTCCCTAAGCTTTTGCCTAATCCCCACCCTGAGCTCTAAACCCCAAGCCCTGACCATTAACCTCCCACACACAGCCCTTGGGAGCAGGGCAAGGACCTGGAGGGGCCAGAGCAGGCCCAAGGTGTTGGCAGAGGAATGGGAGGTGACCTGGATCTGCTGAGCTCTGCAGTGACCCCCAGGAGAAGGGCCTGGGCTCTGGGAAGGATGTCCTGTGGCACAGGGGCTCAGGATCCAAGTTAAGAAGGCCAAGTGCACATGGGGCTGCCTTTGGGGGGAGTGTGGACACCCAGACAAAGGAGTTGCCACCCCCCTGGACTCAGCCCTGGGGTCACCACATCTGGACTGGTCTGTCTGTCTGTGAGGTTTCCCATTCTGGAGGAATGAGGAAGAACTGGAGAGGGTCTAGAGGAGATCTGACAGGATGCAGCTTTTCTTGGTGTTGGAAAGAAAAAGAAACCAGTAAACTGCAGCCTGGAAGGTTCAGACTGGAGGTGGGGAAAAAGGAATGTTACTTAAAGGCAACCTTATGGTGCCAGAGGTCACTAAGAGGGTGATGGCCTGGCTTTG
>NW_020917324.1:0-1940 GCF_003984885.1 Neopelma chrysocephalum | reverse complement strand
GCTCGGGGTCTTCAGCTGTGCCAGGGGAGGTTTAGGTTGGATATTAGGAAGAATTTCTTTCCAGAGAGGGTGCTCAGCCATTGGAATGGGCTGCCCAGGGAGGGGGTGGATTCTCCGTCCCTGGAGGTGTTTAAGGACAGACTGGATGTGGCATCAGTGCCATGGGCTGGGAACCACGGCGGGGTTGGAGCAAGGGTTGGGCTGGATGACCTCAGAGGTCCCTTCCAACCCAGCTGATTCTATGATTCTGTGATTCTGTGAAAAGCGAGGGAGTTCCCTCACCTGGAAGACGATGTGGTTCGGGAAGACGTGTTTGATGCAGCGCACAAAGTACTCGGTCTCCGCTTCCGTGAGCTGGACGGGCTCGGAGCACCGGAACAGAGGACCCAGGCTCTGGAATTCTGGGATGGCTGCCAGTTGTTCTGGGGAGGGAGGAAAAGAAGGTTAAGGACAGTGATAGGATTTTCCACTGCTTCCACCGGTGGGGATCATCCCAAGGCTTCACAGAATCAAGGAATGGTTTGTGTTGGAAGGGAACTGAAAGATCGTCTGAAGGCAGGGACACCTTCCACTGTCCCAGGTTGCTCCAGCCTGGCCTTGGACACTTCCAGGGATCCAGGGGCAGCCACAGCTTCTCTGGGAAATCTATTCCAGCCCCTCCCCACTCTCCCAGTCAGCAATTCCTTCCCAATGTCCCATCTAGCCCTGCCCCCTGGCATGGGAAGCCATTCCCTGTGTCCTGTCCCTCCAGGCCCTTGTCTGGGAGTGAGTGGGGCAGGAAGAGCTCCCTGAGATCTCCTGGGGGTGGGAAGAGCTTCCTGAGAGCTCCTGGGGGTGGGAAGAGCTTCCTGAATGCTCCTAGGGGTGGGAAGAGCTTCCTGAGAGCTCCTGGGGGTGAGAAGAGCCCCCCAAGGGCTCCTGAAGGTGGGAAGAGCTTCCTGAACCCTCCTGGGGGTGGGAAGAGCCCCCCAAGGTCTCCTGGGGAAACAGAGTGGAGAGCAAGGGTTGTGTGAGCTGGAGGTTGGAAAAAGGTGGATCATGGAATCACAGTGGTTTGGATGGGAAGGGAAATGAAGGATCATCCAGTTCCATGGGCAGGGACACCTCCCACTATCCCAGGTTGCTCCAACCCGGCCTTGGACACTCCCAGGGATCCAGGGGCAGCCACAGCTTCTCTGGGAAATCCATTCCAGCCCCTCCCCACCCTCCCAGCCAGCAATTCCTTCCCAATATCCCATCTATCCCTGCCCTCTGGCACTGGGAAGCCATTCCCTGTGTCCTGTCCCTCCATGCCTTGTCCCCAGTCCCTCTCCAGCTCTCCTGTCAGAAAGTTCTGGGAACCCACTGATCTTCTCCTACCTTGAAATATATCCTGGCGTGAAGGAGCCACTTTCTCGGGTTTGTTGGTCACCAGGGCAATCTCTGGGGAGAAAAAACAAAGGCTTTGTGCTCTCAACTACACCAAAACTCTGCCATATCTCCACCAAAAATTCCTAAACCTGTTGGATTCCCACAGGTCCTGCTGCAAACCACTTCCAGCCTGGTTCCTCTCTCACACTGACATATCCCTTTTTTTTTGAGGAAAAATACTGGATTTTATGGAGAGAAATAAACCACATTTTAGCCCAGGAAAAAAACAGAAGGAGGAGGAAAAGAGGGGGGGAAAAAAAAGCCACAAAGCTTTTCTTAAAACACCGTGCAAAGTCAGAATGCAAAAGGAGTTGTGCAAAAGGACGTGGAAGAAAGCCAGGGAAGTGACTCAGCACTTGTGGAAGGGAGTTTTTCCAAAGGCTGTGAACTATTAAACCCTGATTATGCACAGACTTGCCTCTGATAAGGGGATCAGGAGGACAACAACCCCCTGAAGGCTCTGAGCTGGGCCTACACCCCGCCTAAGCCCAGCCTAAAGTGGTACCTGCTTTCTGCTCGAAGATTGGGGC
>NW_020917323.1:0-311 GCF_003984885.1 Neopelma chrysocephalum | reverse complement strand
AAAATTCCCTAAAAATAACCCCCAAAATACCCCAAAAATAAACCAAAAAATTCCCCTCCCCGACCTGAAAAAAAACCCGAAAATACCCCAAAAATTTGGGCAAAAATGGGGGAAATTTGGGGAATTTGGGGGGAAATTTGGGGGAATTTTGGGTGGAAATTTGGAGGAATTTGGGGGGAAATTTTGGGGAATTTGGGGGAAATTGGGGGGAAATTTGAAGGAATTTGGGGGGAAATTTGAGGAAAAAATGGGTAAAATTTGGGGAATTTTGGAGGGAAAACGGGAGAAATTTGGGGGAAATTTTGGGGGAA
>NW_020917322.1:0-620 GCF_003984885.1 Neopelma chrysocephalum | reverse complement strand
GCAATTTAATTAAACTTCTCTAGTGGTTTCACCCCTGCTGTGCCCTGTCTTTGCTTCTCCTGTGGCCTGGGGGGGGTCCTGTACCCCCCAAAAATCTCATCCCAAGGATTTTTGGTCCCCATCCCAAAAATCTCATCCCAAAGATTCTGGTCCCCATCCCAAAAAATCTCCTCCCAAGGATTTTTGGTCCCCATCCCAAAACTTTTGGTCCTGCCCCACAACTGGGGGGTGGAAGGGGCTGAGTGTCCCCTCCTTGTCCCCCCCCTCGCCCCCCAAGTGTGGGGCCCCCCCCCCCGCCTTTTTTTGGGACCCCCCCTTTGATTGAACCCCCCCCCAACCCCCCCCCTAAGGTGGGTCCTGCCAGAGGGTTTTTTTTTTTTTGTTTTAAAATAGAATTTTTTTGGTTTTTAATGCTAAATAATCATCGTGACAAATAATTAGTGCTAATAAACAAAAAGGGGGAGGGGACACGGGGGGGGGACACTGAGGGGACAACACGGGAGGGGGGGGGACAAGGGGGGGACACTGAAGGTCCCCATCTGACCAGCAGGAGCCTGGGGGGGACATTTTGGGGATATTTTGGGACATTTTGGGGATATTTGGGGGTGCAGGGGGGGGGG
>NW_020917321.1:0-450 GCF_003984885.1 Neopelma chrysocephalum | reverse complement strand
GAGGGAAGCCCAGGAGGACACAGGAGCTCTGTCTCCCCCCTGGGTGCCCCAGCTCCGGAGGAATCCGGGTTTTTCCGACGGGAATCTCTCACCCCACAGTGGGTCGCGGTCGTCTCACGGAAATGGAAGAGCAGGGACCAGATCACACAGAAGAGGAAGCCAAAGAGGGGGCAGAACACGGTGCCCAGGGCCAGCGTGGTGAAACGCAGCCGGAACAGGATCCCATCCCGGTCCAGGGGCAGCGGGACCTGCAGCATCTTGGGGAACCTGAGAACAGACAGACAAACGTTTATGGGAATTCTCTGTCCTCCTGCTCCGGGTGACAACCTGGGGATTGGCCTCCATGGCCTGGGAGAGCTTTTCCAACCTCAGTGACTCCGGGATTCTGCCCAGTCCCACACAGCCCAGGGCAGGGATGGACACAGGGATCAGCCCCTCACATATCCCAGG
>NW_020917320.1:0-1427 GCF_003984885.1 Neopelma chrysocephalum | reverse complement strand
GTTAAGGAGCTGGAAAAACAAGACTGGTGCAGGGAGGTCCAAAGCACGGCTTTGTGTCTGGATGATGGAGACACCACATTTAGAGGGAGACAGACTCTGCTGTTGCTTTCCTAGACTTTGTCCCACCTTAATGGTGTTTTTCCACCCACAGCAACGTTGCTGGGAGATGTTGCAGTGGCACATCCACCCTTCTCTGCCAGGGCAGCACCTTGGCCCTTCCCACCCCACCATGGATTTACCTTTCCTGTGGCAGGGACTTGTCCCCACCTGATATCCGTATGGGAAATGCAGCTCCTGTGGGTGGCTTTTCATGGTTCCACCACAGGCTGGCACAGATTCTGATCTACCCTTGAGAAATTGTGTGGTCTGTGTGTTCTGGATAAAGCTGTCCCACCTTTGCACGTTGTGACCCAAGGGAGTTTCAGGTGGCCAGTTTTTGTATCAAAAGCACTCAGTAGTAAAATGTAGCAAGTTGCACATTTGCACAAATCTGCACGAGCTCAATGCCCTGCGTACCCACACAGGCTTTTCTGTCCCAAATCCTGCTGATGCCGTGCCTGGGACTGGATTTATTTCAGCAGCTAAATGGTTCACTGGAGGACTAATTGGCTCTGAGACCTCCAGTCCTTTGCGACAGATTATTGGCGTGCTGGCAGGAGCAGCTCCCTTCCTTCCCTTCCCCCTTCATTATAAAAACAGGAACTGCAGAGAAACCAAATACCACACGGCCCCTGCGCCGAGCCCGTCAGTGCTCCCGGCTCGGGGTTCAGCGCAGAAAGTGCCTTTTATATTTGGGAAGCGGAGGGAGAAAATTCTGGAAGCGCGAGACCGCGGCGATGGGTGGGATGAACTGGGAGCCCTTAGGAAAGGACTGGGAGGTACTGGGATAAATCGGGAGCCCCGAGGAAGGAACCGGGGCCCTTCCGCCATTTGCGTAGTGCTGAGGGCAGGGCGCTTACGCCATTTGCGTAGCCTTACGCAGTTTACGTACCTCCCCTGCCTTGCCGTTACCGGCGCCCCCTTACGCCGTTTGCGTAGCGCTGAGGGCAATGGCAGAGCCCCTTACTCCGTTTGCGTAGCGCAGAGGGCAGCAGCGTTAGGAGGGGACTGGTATGGACTGGGAGCCCTTAGGAGGGAACTGGGAGCCCTTAGGGAGGGACTGGGGAAAACTGGGAGCTTTTTGGAGAGGACTGCGATGAACTGGGAAGGGTCTGCGAGCCCTTAGGAAGCCATGGGAGTCCTTGCGCCATTTGCGTAGCTGTACGCAACTGACGTAACTCCCTTCATTGTCGTTTCCGGCGCCCTCCTTACGCCGTTTGCGTAGCGGCGCGGGCATTCCTGGCCCCCTTACGCAATTTGCGTAGCGCCGCTCCATTGCCGCCCGCGGCGCCGCCTTACGCCGTTTGCGTATCCCTGCGCCGTTTGCG
>NW_020917319.1:0-314 GCF_003984885.1 Neopelma chrysocephalum | reverse complement strand
ATTCAAACACTACAAAAACCAAAAATCTTTTATTGCAGTGAGAATAACAAAAAACTACTGGCAAAGAGAATCAAAAGCTGAAAAAGAATACAGAAAAACTACTTTATCAGTTGGCATTCACACAGTCCTACAAACAGCTTGTAATACAGTATTAACCAGTAAAAACGGAATTAAAGGCATACCAAAAAAGGATACAAAACATTTGCTTTCTCGGTTGCTTCCTATCAATAAACTGTGCTTACCCACACAGACAGGCCAGGGCTGCCAGGATCTGCAGCAGCTGGTCGGTGCCCATGCTTAGCGGGCGTCCCCAC
>NW_020917318.1:0-387 GCF_003984885.1 Neopelma chrysocephalum | reverse complement strand
AGTGCCCAGCCCCAAGAAGGTGCTGTGTCCATCCCCTGTGTGCCAGGTGAGCTGGGGCTTTGCTGCAGAGCTGCGGGCGCTGATTTGAGCGGCTCCAAGTGCTGAGATGGTGGCAGCCAGGAACACAAACTGTGCCTGGCCACGGAGCCTGCAAGGAGGAGCAGAGACAGCCCTGGCAGTGTGGGGGGTCAGGTTGTCCCTGTGCCTTCCCCTGCAGGCCCTGGCTGTCCCTGCTGGGCCCCTGTCCATCCCCATCAGGTCCCTGCCCGTCCCCCCCGGGCTGAGCTCCCCCCAGGAAGTGCCGTGGAGCTGAAGCTGCTGCCATCCCCCCCCTGCAGCCGCTGGCCCAGCCAAGGGAGCAGCAAAGGCAGGGCCAGGAGCAGAGGC
>NW_020917317.1:0-684 GCF_003984885.1 Neopelma chrysocephalum | reverse complement strand
CCCCCCCCCCTCACTGGGGTTGGGTCCCACATCACTGTATGGGGGGGGTCCCACAATTTTCGGAGGGGGATCCCACAACCCTGGGGTGTCTCCCCCGTCCCTAGGGTGGGGTCCCACAATTTTGGGGGGCGCCCCACATCACTGGAGTGGGGTCCTATGTCACTGTATGGGGGGGTCCCACGATTTTGGGGGGTGCCCCACCTCCCTGGGGTGGGGTTCCACATCACTGGGATGGGGTCCCACAGTTTTGGGGGGGTTCCCACGTCACTGTAGGGGGGTCCCACAATTTTCGGAGGGGGATCCCACAACCCTGGGGTGTCTCCCCCCTCCCTGGGGTGGGGTCCCACAATTTTGGGGGGTGCCCCACATCACTGGGGTGGGGTCTCATGTCACTGTAGGGGGGGGTGCCCATGTCACTGGGGTGGGGTCCCACGATTTCGGGGGGGTCCCATGATTTTAGGGGATGCCCCACCTCCCTGGGGTGGGGTCCCACGTCACTCTATGGGGGGGTGCCCACCTTCCTGGGTTGGGGTCCCCCAATTTCGGGGGCGTGCCCCCCATCCCTGGGGCATCTCCCCCCTCACCGTGTGTGTGTGTCCCCCCTCCCTGGGGCGGGGTCCCACCTCACTATTTAGGGTGGGTTCCCCCAATTTCAGGGGCGTGCCCCCCATCCCTGGGCCATCT
>NW_020917316.1:0-465 GCF_003984885.1 Neopelma chrysocephalum | reverse complement strand
CATCTTCAGGTGAGATGGGAATAGTTTGGATCAACACGCTCAGGCTCTGCTGTTTTGTCTCTCTGTGGTTTCACAGAACTATCGGAAGAGACTGATAACCACGAGGTGCCCCAGTGTCACTGGGTGCCTTTGGGTCCCTGAGGCCCTGCGTTGTCACAGGCTCCTCCTGGCCATCAAGAGGCCAAGAAGGTCCTGCAGGGTCAAGGGGCACCTTGATTCCATGTGTCCCTGGAGTGTCCCAATGTCCCCATGGCTCCAGGAGGCCCCGCTGTGCCACAGACGAGCAGCATTGGGCCCATATCAAAGGACCCAAAAGCGATGTCACTGTGAACTCTTGAGGGCTGGAAGGAGCTGGGGAGACCCAAAGGCCAAAAGGAGCCGGGGAGACCCGAAGGCCAAAAAGAGCCGGGGAGACCCAAAGGCCAAAAAGAGCCGGGGAGAGCCGAAGGCCGAGCCGTGCCCCGG
>NW_020917315.1:0-1786 GCF_003984885.1 Neopelma chrysocephalum | reverse complement strand
AGTGGGTGAGATGATCCACTAACACCAGTAGGTGGCGGTATCTCCCTACTTTAGGTAACTCAGTAAAATCTGCTTGCACTTTTTCAAATGGTCTCTTCGCCAACTCCCGTCCCCCTTGCACCCGCTCTCTCAATTGCCTTTTATTTACCTTCTGACAGGTTAAACACCCTTCAAGAGTTCTTTTTGCGATTCCATAAGATCCCACACAGACAAATTTGTTTTCAAATTGGTCCACTAAAGCCTGTGTACCCCAATGCTTTTGCTCATGTAATCTTTTCATAATCTTCTGGGCCAGACCTTTCGGGAGAACTTCCCGTCCATCTGGTAATAACCACTTATTATTTTCTTCTTTTGCTCCCAACTGTCGTAGTTTCTCCTTTTCTTGTTCACTGAAGCTTTTCAGAATGTCTATGTCCCTCTGTTCTGAACTAGTTATTACTAATAAAGCTGCCCTCTTTGCTTCTTCATCTGCTAAATTATTACCCCTTACTGTAAGCTTTAGTCCTTTTTGATGTCCCTTAATGTATACAACTGCAATCTGTTTTGGTTTTCTCAGTGCCTTTAAAATTTCCCGAATCAAAGTTTCATGAATAAGTTCCTTACCTTGAGTATTCATTAATCCTCTTTCTTCCCATATTTTGCCGAAAGTATGAACTACCCCAAACGCATATTTAGAATCTGTGAATATAGTGCCTGCTTTTCCATCTAATAGCCGTAAAGCTCTCAACAGTGCATATAACTCACAAGCCTGGGCTGACCACGTCTTGTCTAAAGGCCCAGACTCTTTAACCTGAAGAGTCCTTCCGTCAATCACTGCATATCCTGACTTTCGGTTCCCATCAATTACCCTAGATGAACCATCTATGTATAATTTCTCTCCCCCATTCAGTTCTTCCTCTTCTAAATCTTCCCTAATTTTTGTCTGAAAATTTATTACTTGTAGGCAATCATGTACCAGGTCTCCTTTGGGCTCCCCATATAGGAAATGGGCTGGATTTTGTAGATTTGTCACTTCTAGTTCTAATTTAGGTGAATGTAATAGAATGCTTTCATATTTTAACAACCGGCTATCTGTCAACCATTTCTCAGCTCTCTGTTGCAATACTCCCCTTATATTGTGAGGGGTAAAAACTCTCAATTCTCCCCCAAAAGTCACTTTTGTAGCTTCTTCAACTAACAAAGCCGTAGCCACAATAGCCTGCAAGCAAGTTGGCCACCCCCTGCTGACAGGGTCCAATAATTTTGAATAATATCCAACTGGTTTTCTCTGCCCAGCCCAAGTCTGAGTTAGGACTCCATATGCCGTACCATTTTCAGTATTCACAAACAAATAAAAAGGTTTTCGATTATCTGGTAAACTTAACACAGGTGCATTTACCAAATCTTCCTTCAATTTCTCTAATTGTTCGTCGTCTTTGTCACTCCACTTTACTAGCCCGTCTGTTGCCAATTTTTCATATAGGAACTTAACCTTACTGCTATAATTTTCAATCCATTGTCGACAGTACCCGAATAATCCCAAAAGCTGTCTAATCTGTCTTTTTGTTTTGGGCGTAGACAGTGACAAAATTCCATTCACTCGATCAGGATCTAATCTTTTATGTCCCTTACTCAGCCAGTGTCCCAAATATTTAACTTCTTCCTCTGTAAATTGCAGCTTAGACTTTGATATTTTTAACCCCTTTAGACTCAGAAAATTTAAGAGCCTAATACTTTCATCCCTAACAGCTTCTGACTTCTCCCCAGCAATTAACAAATCATCTACATATTGGATTAAGACGGTGCC
>NW_020917314.1:0-6477 GCF_003984885.1 Neopelma chrysocephalum | reverse complement strand
GAGAGGTTTGTTCAGTCATGACCTTCAATTATCTGCTCTAATGAGTCCCTGGAGAGTCTTTGCCAGAAATGGCCCTAAGCAGGGCTTGTTAAAGCTTCAAGGTACTCAAGGTTTATTAAGGAACTTTGCCTTTTCCTTTGACTCTGACTTTTTAAGGTTTGTGCAATCATGGCCTCCAATTATCTGCATTAATTAGTCCCTGGAGAGACTTTGTCAGTAGTGACACTCAGTGGGGCTCATTAATGCTTCAAGGTACTCACGGTTTTTTAAGGAACTTTGGTTTTTCCTTTTCTAACTGAGTCTGAGAGGTTTGTTCAGTCATGGCCTCCAATTATCTCCTCCAGCGAGTCCATGAGGAGCCTGTATTGGGAATGGCCCTCGGTGGGACCCATTAATACTTTGAGATACTTTGGGTTCTCCTTCTGACTCTGACTAATGGAAAGGTTTGTGCAATCTCCCTTCAGTACCTGAGGTTCAAGGACTCAGCACCAAAAGCCCCACGGGGCTCATTCAGACAAAGCAAGTCCTAACAAACCACGGCCCTTCCTGTGATTTTCCTCTAGTCTAGACAGTAAATCAGGAATGTTGTCTCATGGAATCAGGGGACCATTGTGACACTGCAGGGCCCCATGGAACTCTTTTGCCCACGACGAGGGTCAGCACAAGAGACACCGACACCAACTTTGGAGAACAAGTGTGTAATTTTACTCCAGTGCAAAGCAGCAAAGAATGGCAAAAGGATGAGCTCAGTAATGCACCTCATCGTTCCTACAAAGAGGGCCTGGAGTGATTAGAAAAGATCCCTGCCCAGTTGCCCTCATCTGTTCCCCTCAGCCAGGCCCCCACGGCAGCGGGGGAGCCCCGGTCGCAGCCAAGGGTTGGAGAACCCCTCCCGGGCACGGGAAATCCTACCCAGGGCATCCACTCGTAGGGGAGGGCTCCATCTCTGCTGGGAGGGGGTCCAGCTTTTCTGGGCTTGGATAAACAAGCTCACAGAGCTACGAGTGCGCAAAACCATGTGGCTCCCTTCTCCTGGGTTCCACCCAGAGCCTGGCCAGGGCTTAAAGGGGAAAACCCAGGCAGTCAACCTGCCCCATCTCCTGCCAAACAAGGCCAGACATCCACTGCCATGGCCTTGACCACTCTCTAAACATATAAAGATCATATGTTGCTAACAATCATACACATTTTGTTAATGAACAGATACGAGCAGTATTCACTAATGAGCAGATACTAATACATCTTACTAATAAGCACACACATTTTGTTGATGAGCAGATATGCAGCTGTAGTGTTATCACACTACATCTTTTACTCACAAACATATATAGGTTTAGCTAATGAGTGGATACACGGATAAATAGAACATCAGGTTGGAGCTCTAGAAGTCAGCTTTGCTCAGGGCCTGTTGTTCAGCCTCAGGACTTCAGTGACAGACAGACAGGGCTTTATGTTACACACAGTGTTTACATACTCTTTAGATATTCTCCCTTAACACAAATATGTTACTTTGCTTTACACACTCACACCTCCTATCCCAAGTCCTTATTTGGTCCTTTGGGGTCTTCTTCCGGGCTCTCTGGTGGGTTTTTTTGGCATCTGGTGTCCCCCAAAGTTGAGGTGTCCCCTTCTTGACCTCAGTTCTGAGCAGGCACAGTGAAAGTGTTTTTCACTACAAAGACTGTAACATTTCATCTTGATCTTCTCTGGGTCCACAGAGCTCAGCTGACATCCTGTTTGCTTCAGGTACATCCCTGATCAAATCCTCTAGGACTTCTTTCAGATTCTGTTGTTCCTTATTTGACCATAGTGGAATACTGTGAGCAGTGTTCTATTTCTCCTATCAAACCCCCTTTTTCCATGAGATTAATTTTATTAAGGGAATGAGTCTCTCAGTATCTATATTTCACTTTCTAGCTTAAGGCATTGCCACAGCTACAACACTGAATCATGATGCAAGCTAAAATACAAATGGCCATTGTTAGGATTGGAGCTACAAAGAGCTTCTTTAGCCACCCAAAATCAGATAACCAGGAGGTCAGGGTATTCCAGATTCCTTGAAGACCTAAAGGGGTGTCATTGTGAGCTACCTGATGTAAAATATGGCTTTGTTTCTGGATTTCCTGGACATCTGGAGACACTCTCCCACTCTGGTCACTGCACACACAGCAGCTGGAGCTATGACAGTGCACACTCCTCCTTGGGAAGCTGAAAGAAGGTCTAGGCCATTCAGTTTTGTTAAACAACCTGTGACAAGCCATTCACTTCTTCCTGGAAGGCAGGAATGGCATCTCTTGCACAACTTTCTATGGGTCCTATGGAAGCATAAGTGTTTACTATTGTTTTCTCTAATTCCCCCGCTCCCAGCCTGGATAAAAACCATCTTACAAACCTATGAAACGCAGTTGGTCACTCTGCTGGGGCATTTAAGGTGTGATTTGTGTGCCCCAAAGAGCTGCTTCTCCACAATCCCGAGGGCACTTGACCTTTATCAGTTGCTGTTATGTTGGGGACTGAGGCTCCTAAAGCACAAAGGCCTTTCCAGCCTCAGGGTAACACTTTATTTGGGCTTTATTTCCACATCTCCAATATCACCCTCTTCCTTTGGCTACCAGCCAAGGATGATTCATTTCCCCAACAGGAAGTGTTTGTCCGTGATTTCCAAAAAAACCTGCCACTTCCCTTAATACAATCCAGTTTTCCTGTTCCTTTAGGGGTTACAGCTTTGTACACAGGTATGGTTGTAAGAGATGTCGGTGGGTACTTGCACACTGACTGCCAGGTCTCCATTTTGGTGAAAGGAAGTGCTTACCCAGGGACTAGGAATAATTTCTCCTGGAATTGGGAAGGAATAAATGAGTTGTGGCTTCCCTGTGTTTTATGGTAAATGACTGCACAAAACAATGGCTTTGAGGCAACATTGGGTCACATTTGGAACTAAAACGAGATGTAAATTTTGCTCCAAATTCAAGACCAAATTAACAGTTGTCAGGAGAGCAAAACAAGACTGAAGCATTTTGTTTCTGCAATCAAGTGGAACCTCTGTCTGATGACATTCCCAAAGGTACCCCGAATCCAGGGATTCTTGGATTCAGCAGTATTCCACTCACTTCCCTAGCCAGGTTGGTGTGACAAGGAAAAGCCTCTGGCCACCCAGAGAAGGTATCCCCCAAGACTAGGAGATATTTAGACCCCCCTTTTCTGGGCAATTCAGTCAAATTCATCTGCCAACATTCACCTGGAACATTTCCACACTTTATATCAGCTATTCCCACTCCAGTGGCAGGGTTTGGATTATTTCTCTTCCACACACCACACTGCTGACTCACTGCTTGTACAACTGGGGTCAGTTTCGGACCTAGAACCCACTTGTGCAAATGTTACAATGCAGAAACAAATACAAACACAAAACAATGATCAGTGGATAAAACAAAGCCAGAGACCAAATTGTGGAACACCAAATAACCCACCCAAAGCACTGGAAGATCCACACGTCTTAGATGGACAGGATTCCCCAAAAGAATGCCTTATTATCCAGTGGGATCTTCCCACATCCCAGACCAGTCTGGGGATCTGTGGTCTTCTCCAGGCAAGTCCTGGGGCCGGCATGAAGATCCAGAGATCCCTGGGATCCATGGGAGATCAGGCAGAGGGTCCCATCTGGGGGCCAGAAATGGTCCCCAAAAGCAGCAGAAAGCAACTCCTTAACCCCAGTTGGGGGTTAGATTTTGATTTAGACTATGTTCAGATGATGAAACTGGAAATTTGTTACATAATTAAGAGAAAATATATTAAGAAAGGTTTGAATATCATAATTTAAAAAAAGGTTAATTACCTGTCCAATTGTCATAAAGTAAATCTGTATCTGTCATCTAAAGAGGAAAAAAGCTTTTTCCCCCCTTTTGATTTGACACACACATTTGGACTTTTTTTCCTGTATCAAATGAAGCAGAAAGAATATGTTATTACAGCTTTATTATTTCCTAAATGCATGATGTGTGCTACAGACCACCACTGAACTGTGCCAACATTCCTGCAGGCTGGATAAACTCAATGTAGATTTGCATCAAGAGCTATAAATCATTAACCATCCTCATGCCCTGAGGTGGAGCCCTGACCCCAGCAATGCTTTCTCCTGACAGGTTCTCCATGTGTGCAGGCATCCTCCCTCCCCAGAGGTGTTCCAAGTCCCCCTCTCCCACTCCTCTCCATCGTACATGGAATACTGACAATCCAGAATGTTTATACACTGGGATGGATTTTTTCCTTTGGTAGATCTGTGGCAACCCAGAACTTGCTCAGCCTCTTGTGCCCTGTTCAAGTGGGCATCTGTCACTTTTCTTCCTGCAATAATCCAACCAAACTACTTTGTTACTCCTCCAAGTAATTACCAGAAGCTTTTGCTGTATTTTCCTATTATGTATCTATTTTATAAAACCCAAGGTTAATAAGTACCATTAAAAAAATAATAAAAAATGACAGACTTGTAGAAATCAAAGCCCTGCAGCCTGCTCAGCATACCTGATTCCTCCTCTCCACTGACCATCAGGAACAGGAGATTCCCATATTGCAGGGTCTCATCTGTAGATACTGGATTAAGGACTCACAACTTCTTAAGAAAAGCAACATTATAATTTCACTGTTCTGGAAAGGTTTTGTTATCAGCTGGGTTTAAAAGCAAAGCCCTGTTGCCAGGACCAATTAATGCAGGTGCTATAATGCCAAAGGTTATTTCTGTTGCTGCTTTTGTTACACTCTGTAATAACTTCTGTAGAGATCAGTGCTGGCAACAAGAATTCCAATGGTATACTTGTTTCATTTTTCAGACTTTGCATTTCAAGAATGGTGAATTTTTCTTGGAAATTTTGAAACAGTTGTAATGAACTGCCTCAGAGATTTTATTTTATTTATTTCTAAGGCAGAATTTTCAAACATATCCTTTGGGTATGCAAATAGTTGAATGAGTTGTAATGATTTTTATTCACAATTGTACATTTGCCCTGATTAATGTCCTAATTTATATTTTGCTAAATATGAGTTCTTTTGGTGTTGCCTTCTGTAAAAAATGGCTTTTCACTGTTTTTTTTTTAAATATAACCCATAAGCATAAAGATGATCTCCTAAAGTGTTACAACCTTCTAAATCCACTTGTTCCCACAGAAGCACAGCATGCAAATATTACATCCAAAGATACTGATATTTACACCAGAAAGTTTTGACTTGATGAGAGTTCTACATAGTAATGAACAGAGAACCGGGTTTATGTGTCATACAACTGTGGTAACCACGAACATATGCTCTTAGCTTTTATTTATTGTCCCCATTTATAACTGCCTGCCTTCCCTTCGTGGGGAACACAGGCCTGTATTTTGCATGGTCATTTTTTTTTTACTTTGCAGCGTAGAGTAGGGGTAGAAGACCTTTTGGAGCCCAATAATTTGATCCCCATTCAATTTGTTTATAGGTGCATAGAAATCAGGAGCTGGACTCGATGGTGCTGAAGGGCCCCTCCCAACTCAGCACATTCCATAAAGTCCAACTGTCCACTCAGCACTGCCCCAGGAACCCCCAAACCACTGAACCGTGCCCCTCATTGCCAGATCCAGACGCCTCTGAAACACCTCCAGGGATGGGGACTCCACCTGGGCAACCTATTCCAGCGCCCGGTGACCCTGTCGGTGAAAACAACTATTCCAATCTCTGACCTGGATCTGCCCGACCTTGCCCGAGGCCATTTGGTCCTCCAAGCACTGGCTCCTTCCCAGCAGCCGCCTGAGGAGAAGGCGGCTCACGGGTCCCCTGTGCCCGCCGGCCGGCCCCGCTCGGCTCCAGATGGAGAGGGAACGTGCCCTACTATGCATCCAGTTGCTCCCAGCCATTCCCAGTATATCCCAGTTGCCTCCAACATGCTGCCAGGTGCTCCCAGTATGATCCCAGTTGCCCCACTTTTGGTCCCGCTGGATCCAGTCCAGGTCTCGGTGTATCTCGGTGTCCCCCCTGTCCCCCCACCCCGGTGTCACCCCCTTTTCTCTCCCCACAGAGCTCCTGAGCCGGTGGCGGCCGCAGCCCCTCCCCGGGGCCTCAGGCCCAACCTGAACCCCCCTGTCCCCCTGAGGATTTTGGGGGGGTTGTGTGTCCCCCTCTCCCCTGCTGTCACTCTGCCTCCACCCAGCTGCTCCCAGTGATCCCAGTAAAGCTTCCCAGTTCTCCCCAGTCCTGATTATTGGGGGGCAGTGGGGGAGGGGCTTCAGGGAATCCAAAGGGGTGGAGCTGATTTGGGGAGGGCGGAACCGGCCCCAGGATCGATGCGGAATTGGGACACCCCTGTATTCCCCCAGTGTCAACCTGCTCTGGAGGGGCTTTGGGAGGGCACCTGCCCCTCAATAAACCACCCAGGTAACCCCAAAAGGTGCTGGGAACCCCCAAAACCTCCCCACAGCCCCCCAAGGACCCCCAAACACACTCAAAGTCCACCCA
>NW_020917313.1:0-3436 GCF_003984885.1 Neopelma chrysocephalum | reverse complement strand
TGCTGCTCCACCAGCCAACGGGCAGCACACAGCAGGGCAGGAAGAAATTTTCAAACACATCTTGTCCCACTTTGTCCCAATGACAACACCAAGTGAAGGCCCAGAAGTTCTGCACCAGCTTTCTCAGGGAAGAGATGCTACAATGGACCACAAGCAGGCTGAAGAAATTTCCCTTTTTCTTTGTGGGTGTATCAGGGTTGTATTAGATGTTGATACTTTTGGTCTGTGTTTGGCCCAGCCACCTGGGAGAGTCTCTCCTTTTCCTGCCAAGTTAGGAGAAAAGAAGCATTGATAAACGGGAATTTGGTCCTTGAAGGAAGCGTTTTGTACAAACCACAATGAATTGGTGTCTTATGATCGGCTGATCGCCTTCCAAGGGCATTTAAAGAAGAAAGTGAAGAGGAGGGTGATGAAGTACTCCCCCAGACTCATTTAGTGGGTGCAGGTGACTCAGGGAGCAGCTGCAGTTGGAGCTGTGGGATGAGCTCTGGGTGAGGGGCCTCAGACCAAAGGCCGTGAGCTGCCGACCCTGGAGCAGCCAAGGGAGAGGACACTTGGAGACAGGACAGGAGCCCAGGACTCAGCAGGAAGAGTGTTTTGTGTGCTTGGACTGTGAGGAGATAAAACCCCAAGGAATTTTTTGTTGGGGGCCCTTCCTCGAGGCACCAGCTCAGGCTGTTTTTGTGTTTCTTCACAAGAAATAAATTGTTTCACTGTCTGTAAGACATCAGAGACTCTTCCATGGGAAAGCTGGGGTGGAAGCAGTGAGGAAACCTGCTCTGACAGTGAGAGTGGGGGGTGTGGGGAGTCCCAGGGGATCCGTCGGGTCACTGGAGCTGCTGCTGCTGGGAAGGGGCCTGAGGGTCAGCAGTGCCAGTCTGGGCTGGTGGGAGAGTGACTGCCAGGGAGTCTTGGGAATGGGGAGCCTGGGAAGTTCCCTTAAGAGCGTGAGGGGGATCTAATGTACGGAGACCCCCAGGAGCCCCCTGAGCCGCTCTGCTCATGGTGGGGGTGCGGCCAGAGAGGCACCGGGTGTGCAGGGGCTGGAGAGGGGAGGGGACAGGGACACGGGAACACACATGGACATGGGGACACACATGGACACGGGGACACACACGGACATGGGGACACACACGGACACGGGAACACACATGGACATGGGGACACACACAGACATGGGGACACACACATGGACACGGGAACACACATGGACATGGGGACACACATGGACATGGGGACACACATGGACATGGGGACACACACATGGACAGAGGAACACACACGGACATGGGGACACACATGGACACGGGAACACACATGGACATGGGGACACACATGGACATGGGAAGACAAAAATGGACACAGAGAGCATTTGCTTTGCATCAGGGGTTTATTGATCATTCCAGGGAAATTCCCAGGGCTCCCAGGGGATCAGGGGGGTCCTCCAGAGATGATCATCTCCTCATGCCACTGGAGGGGGACAGGACGTGGGTGTCACCATCACTTCCAGTCCTGAAAAACAGAGCCCAAAATGGGACCCTCGGTGTCCACTGGCACATGAGAGGGGCCTTGTCCTGACCCTTTCTCTGCAGGGACCTGGGGCAGAAGAAGGGAATTGGAACCCTGGATATACCCGGGACAGGACTTGGCTCCCAAGATCCATGGGGCCCCCAGAGCCTCTCACCCTGGATGCCCTGAAGTCTCCCAGAGCCCCCCCCCTGCCCTCACGGTGACCCTGAGGGTCTGCAGAGCCCCCTGAGTGCAAGGAAATGCTTGGAGGCAGCTCTGTCCAGTTCACCCTGGACATGGATCAGGGACAGCCCACTTTGTGTCCCTCTGCTTTCCCCAAGCTCTGCCCACCCTGCAGGGCTCAGGAATCCCCCACGACCCCCTCCAGGACCCTTTGTGGGGAAGAGGACCCTCCATTATTTCTCACCTGGAGAGACAGCTCCACCTGGTCAGCCACGGGGGGCTGGGAAGAAAGGTGGGGTTAGAGATACACTGGGGTGTACTGGGGCATACTGGGGCACACTGGGATGCCCTGGAGCGCTCTGACCACGACAGGGGAGGGTCTGGGAACAGCAGAACTTGGAATACCCACCTCAGACCTCTTTGCTTGACTGGCTTTGATCTCTCCCTGTGGAGAGACCATGAGGTGTCACCGGGGTGTCCCTAATTCTAGTAAGAGATTGGAGGGGATCCTAAGGCATTAAACTGGGGGAAATTGGGGACCCCGACAGATGGGGACAGGGGTGTCAAAGGGACTGGACTGTGGGGGATGCAGGTGAGGAGGAAGGAATTCCAGTGGAGGGGACATGGGGAGCAGGGGAAGGCAGAAGGGGCAGGGAACAAAACTCAGGGAATTGGATGGGGTGTCAAGGAGGGGGATTTGGGGACACCCCTGTCACCACTGTCATGGGCAATGGGAAAGGGAAAGGACTGGGGGAAAAGCAGGGAGGAAATGGATGGGAAATGAGTGTATACTGGGGTGTACTGGGATGGATGGGATTTCAGTAGGGGCCCTGAGAAAGAGGCCTCCCCAGGAAACACTGGGGTGCATTGGGGTGCCTTGGATGGTCGTGGCCATGAGAGAGGAGGGTCTGGGCACAGAACAACTCCTGGTACCCACCTGGCCATTCGTCTCTCCCCTGTTGATGCCTCCCTGTGGAGAGACAGTGAGAGGTCATTGGTTACTGGGTGTCCCCAGTCTCAGTAAGGGATGGGGAGACCAAACTGCCCCCCAGTTCCCACACTGCATGTGCCCCAACTCCAGGACTTACCAGGATGCAGGAACCCCAACCTGGGTCGATGATGGTCTGGGGAAGGAGAGCAAAGGGTTGATCAGGATTGGCCATTGTGGGCCTGTGGGGGGACACAGGTGTCCCCACCCCCACCCCGCCCATGGATACCCCCTCTATGAGAAGGAAAATCTGCGGGAACCATGGAGATGCCCATGGATGGGGAAAGGGAGATGCCAAGACAAGTATTTTCCTGCTCACCACCACGATCCAGTCCTGCACCAGAGCCAAAGTTGGGGCGACAAGACCCGTCCCTGGACCCATCCCTGAAGTGATCCTGGTGGGAAGGGGGACCCATCCAGGCATCTGCCGGGGGGCTCAGCAGGATGGTGAAGAGCAGGGCCACGCTGAGCACAGCTACCTTCATCTTCCTCTGGGCCTGGGCAGCGCTGGCTGAGGCTGCACAAGGGCAGGAGCACATTTATCCCTGCCGGGACTCCTCCCTGCCCCCTCCCCGAGAGCCCCCGGGGCAAAGCCCGGCTGGGCACAGCCCCCAGCCCTGGCCACAAGCCCAGCCCTGGCACAGAGTCCATCCCGCCTGCGGCACCCATCCAGCCACCTTCCCCGGCATCCCTCCAGCTTCCTGCACGGGGCAGCTGCCCCTGGAAGGGCCCAGGCACCTGGGGGTGCCAAGGGGG
>NW_020917312.1:0-605 GCF_003984885.1 Neopelma chrysocephalum | reverse complement strand
AGGGCAGCCTGACCACATGCCAGTTCTCCAGGGAGTCACTGCTGCTCGTCCTCCACAAACCAAGCCAGGAGCTCTCTTTCAGCCCTCAGCAAGTGCTCCCAGGCACCATGACCTTTCCAGGTTTTGGGAGAGTGAACTCCCAGGAACAAAAACCAGCTCCCTCAGCATTCCTGGGTGCAGTCAAATGATTTATTTACATCCAGTCACATAGAAGAGGGTTCACTCTGCACAACAGAACCACAAACCACAGCACACGAGTGGCATGAGCTAACCTCACTGATGACACCTCTGCCTCCAAAGCTTTGGTCATGTCTACAAACCTCCCTGAAATGCACTTCCCATGCAAATCCTCCCAATTACAGCTCAATCTCAAAAGCTGCTGCCAAGGTCAGATGGACACAGCCTCAAGAGCAGGACATGACATTGCAGAGGTGGGGAAGGAAAACAGCGCCCAGCTCAGGACTTGCTAGGCTGGGCCAGACAAGAGCTGTTGCCTGAGAAATGCCCCAAGGGCCTGGACCAAGGCTGTGCCGCCCCTGCGGGAGCAGCATAAAAGCCGGCCCAGCGCCTCTCTCCCTCCCACGCTTCTCCTGACGCCTTCTCCT
>NW_020917311.1:0-576 GCF_003984885.1 Neopelma chrysocephalum | reverse complement strand
GGCCAGCAAGAGCCAAAGGCCATCGGGCAGCCACTGTCCCCTGCAAACTGCCCTCTCCTGAAGGCTCTTCTTTGCCCCTGGCAGTGGTGTCAGAATACAGGAACGGATGGAAATGGTGTAAGACCAAAGCTCCAGCCTGGAAGGGTCAGAACATCAGTTCAACCAAAACAGCTCCTGAACCAGATCCAGCAGCAGCAGCTGCACTGCTGAGGCTTTCATGCTTCCCCGGCTCATACAGGAACACTTGGACCATGACAGAGCAGGAGAGAGGAGCCCACTGACCTTCTGCTACTCATTATGGGGTTTTGCTCATGGGAAAACAATATTCAGCCTTACGGGTTATGGGTTATGAAACCTTACGCCTTGAATGCCATAGAAGAGATTTGACCTACAAATAACACTGGGTAAAAAGGGGCCAAGCCCAGGTTGTTGTTTGTTTATTCAACTTGTAAATGACATCATGAAATGCAGTTTCAATGACAGAGTATCATGTCCTGTAAATGTGAGAGATCCCAAGGGACCGTAACCCTGGGAATGAGGGCAGCCTGACCACATGCCAGTTCTCCAGGGAGTCAC
>NW_020917310.1:0-1000 GCF_003984885.1 Neopelma chrysocephalum | reverse complement strand
AATGTAGGAAGAGCTTCAGTGACAGCTCCCGCCTTCGCATCCACCAGCGCATCCACACTGGGGAACGTCCATACACGTGTGGGGAATGTGGGAAGAGCTTCAGGCACAGCTCCACCCTGATCGAACACCAGCACATCCACACTGGGGAACAGCCCTATACGTGTGGGGAATGTGGAAAGAACTTCAACTGCAGCTCCAACCTGATTCGACATAAGCGCATCCACACTGGGGAACGTCCCTACACGTGTTGGGAATGTGGGAAGAGCTTCAACTGCAGCTCCAACCTCCTCACCCACCAGCACGTCCACACTGGGGAACGGCCCTACAAGTGCTTGGAATGTGGGAAGAGGTTTCAGACCAGCTCAGATCTCCTGAAACACCAGCGGACTCACACGGATGAGAGGCCCTTCCGCTGCTCCGACTGCGGGAAGGGCTTCAAGCAGAACTCCCACCTCGTCATCCACCGGCGCATCCACACCGGGGAGAGGCCCTACAAGTGTGGGGAGTGTGGGAAGAGTTTCAACCACAGCTCTAACTTAACCCCACACCAACGGACCCACCGGTAAGGGAAAGCCCTACGCGTGCCCCGACTGCGGGAAGAGCTTCGGCCTCTGCTTCCACCCCAAATGAACCCCCCTTTCAACCACAAATGGCCAGTCCCCCAAGGTCACTGCTGGAGGTTGAGAGCAGAGATCTCCCCACCAGCATTGGTCTGGGGGAGTTCCATCCATCTCTAATTAGGAATATTAATCTCTAATTAAGAATTTTTGTGCCAGCTTGAGTAGAATTGCTTCAACAATTGCTTTAGTGTAGAGCACTGTCCTATCTTATCCTGTACTCCTGGTGATTTTAGTAAAGAATTCTGATGAAGATCTTTTGTCTGATCATTTGTAACCCTAAATAATTCATTTCTATGGATAGATCTGATTTGCCATCATTAAAACCTGGTGGACAAAAGTGGTTCAGTCACACCTCTGTAATTCCTCTAAACTGCAACTTC
>NW_020917309.1:0-1931 GCF_003984885.1 Neopelma chrysocephalum | reverse complement strand
CTGGGAATCTCGGCACTCAGGGCAGGGTCTCCCTTCCCCTTTCCTGCTTTTGCCATCCCCACATTCCAGAAAAATCCCTCTGAATGGATTCTGAGTGTCCTTTATCCTGGAATCCTGGAATGGTTTGGGTGGGAAGGAACCTTAAAGCTCATCCCGTTCCATGTTCAGGGACACCTCCCGCTGTCCCAGGGAATCCAACCCGGCCTTGGACACTGCCAGGGATCCAGGGGCAGCCACAGCTTCTCTGGGAATTCCAGACCAGCCCCTCCCCACCCTCCCAGCCAAGAATCCCTTCCCAATCTCCCCTTTCCCAGTGGGATCCATTCCCTGTGTCCTGTCCCTCCATGCCTTGTCCCCAGTCCCTCTCCAGCTCTCCTGGAGCCCCTTCAGGCTCTGGAATGTGCTCCAAGCTCTCCTGGGATCCTTCCCTTCTCCAGCCTGGCCATTCCCACTTTTCCCAGCCTGTCTCTGGAGCAGCTCCAGCCCTGGGAGCGTGTCCGTGGTGTCCTCTGGAGTCGCTCCAGCCGCTGTCCAGAGGTGGTTCATTAGGTCATTGGGGTTAATTAGTAATTAAGAGGTGCCTGTTTGATGGGCTCGGCCAGCAGACAGCCCACGATCATCCTCCACAGGTCATTGGGGTTAATGAGTAATTAATTAGTAATTAATTATTAATTAAGACATGCCTGTTTGATGAGCTCGGCCAGCAGACAGCCCACGATCATCCTCCACAGGTCATTGGGGTTAATTAGTAATTAATTAGTAATTAAGACACGCCTGTTTGATGGGCTTGGCCAGCAGACAGCCCACCATCATCCTCCACAGGTCATTGGGGTTAATTAGTAACTAATTAGTAATTAATTAGTAATTAATTATTAATTAGGACATGCCTGTTTGATGGGCTCGGCCAGCAGACAGCCATGATTATCATCCACAGGTAATTGGGCTCATGAGTAATTAATTAGTAATTAATGAGTAATTAGGACGTGCCTGTTTGATGGGTTTGGCCAGCAGACAGCCCACAATCATCCTCCACAGGTAATTGGGGTTAATTAATTGGGGTTAATTAGTAATTAAGAGGTGCCTGTTTGATGGGCTCGGCCAGCAGACAGCCCACCATCATCCTCCCACCACACACGAACAGGTCATTGGGGTTAATTAGTAATTAAGAACAGGTCATTGGGGTTAATCAGTAATTAATTAGTAATTAAATATTAATTAGGACGTGCCTGTTTGATGGGCTCGGCCAGCAGACAGCCCACGATCATCCTCCCATCACACACGAACAGGTATGTCCTGCTCTGGGCCGGGCAGCTCAGGGACACCTGCTGGAATCCCAGCTCGTTATCCACGATCTCCCGCACCTCCTCCGCCTGGAAAACACGGCAGGAGTCCGGGAATCAGAAGGGATCCCGGCAGGAAAAGGGGTTCCTGACCAGGAATTATCCCGTGGTTTCATGGGGTCGGGAAGAGCCCACAGACAGAGTGTGGATGGGGAGGATGGGATTGGGATGTGTTTGGACACACGGGATTGGGCTGTGCTGGGAGCAGAATGCTTCAGGAAAACAGGGATAAGGTTGCGTTGGGATCAGGCCATGCTGGGAAAAGAGGGGTCGGGTTGTGTTGGGACAGGAGGGATCAAGCTGTGCTGGGATCAGTTTGTGTTGGCATCAGGCTGTATTGGGAAAAGAGGGATCAGGTTGTGCTGGGATAGGAAGGATCAGGCACTGTTGGGATCAGGCTGTGTTGGGACAGGAGAGACCAGGCTGTGTTGGGACAGGAAGGATCAGGCTGTGCTGGGATCAGGCACTTTTGGGACAGGAAGGATCAGGCACTGTTGGGAAAAGAGGGATCAGGCTGTTTTGGGATCAGGCTGTGTTGGGACAGGAGGGATCAGGCTGTGTTGGGATCAGGCTGTGCTGGGATCAGGCTGT
>NW_020917308.1:0-1108 GCF_003984885.1 Neopelma chrysocephalum | reverse complement strand
TTGGGTAACCTTGAAGCTTCTGGTCTTGGTGTGGTTCCAGTGCCCTTTCACAATCCCAGTTCTCTGCTCAGAGGTTCCCTTGTGGAAATGAAGAGAGGCCCAGTGTGGCATCAGGTTTGAAGCAGGACCTGGTTTGCCCAGCTCCTCTGTCACTGCTGCTGATCAGTGCACAGGTAGCGTGGGCACCCGGGGACCAGGAAGCACCAACCAGACTTGAGTGCTGCAGGGTGGGTGGATGTGTCCCCAGAGTTACCTGCAGTGGGCAGGGGGAGCACTGGGGCAAGAGCTCCAGGGAACACTGATAGCCACATATCCAGTGCTGTGCCTGGGCAGGTGGGGGCTTAAATGTGAGTCAGGGTCCACAGCACAGCCCCATCATCGTGGGGACGTGGAGCTGGTGGGATCACACCATGGCCTGGGTCCCTCTCCTCCTCGCAGTGCTCGCCCACACCTCAGGTGCCATGGCCAGACTTGCTGTGCCTGGATGGGGCCTTTGGGCACATTCCTCTGCTCAGAGAAGGCTGTGCTCCTGGGGCACTCAATGACCCCCGTCTTCTCCCTTCTCTCCTCTCTCTCTCTGGGTTCTCTGGTCCAGGCAGTGCTGACTCAGCCATCCTCATTGTCTCACAAGGTGGGAGATACCATCAAGATCACCTGCTCCGGCCTTAGCAGTAGCTGGCCTAATGCTGGCTGGTACCAGCAGAAGGTCCCTGGCAGTGCCCCTGTCACTGTGATCTATCGCAACAGCAACAGACCCTCGGACATCCCTTCGCGATTCTCCGGATCCACGGGCACATTAACCATCACTGGGGTCCAAGCCGAGGACGAGGCTGTCTATTACTGTGGTGGCTGGGAGGGGAGCAGTGATGCTGGTATAGTGACAAAGATTGTCAAGTGAGGTACAGACGAGTTAAAAATAGAGTTTTTCTGTCCTTCTCATGGCCAAGCAGAGTGGTGAATGTGGTGTTAGTGTAGATTTTGGTTTCCTCTGTACAACCATGGCTATGAATGTCCCCCCTTTTGTTTCCTAGAGCCCTGGAGCTCACTTTGTGTCTGTGGACCATCGTCCTGGTCCCTGCAAAACTCACAGTGTGGCTTTGTCCCCCAC
>NW_020917307.1:0-879 GCF_003984885.1 Neopelma chrysocephalum | reverse complement strand
GGGGATGGGTGTGGGGACAGTGAAATTGGGGGGAATTGGGGCCATAGGGACGCCCTGGGGACATTGGAGACACCAGGGGGGTGTCGGGGTGTTAAGGGGGGAATTAAGGACACCAAGAGGGTCTTGGGGACACCAGGGGGGGTCTCAGGACTCACCTGCTCGTGGTGCTGCCCCTCCTCTTTACCCCCAGACATCATTACTTCTCCCAAATGGCCTCTAACCCCCATTTTCCCTTCAATCCCCTCCCCCTACAGATCCATTTGACCTCCCAACACCCTTTTTAACTCCCCCAAATGCACCCAAAGCCCCCCAAAACCCTCCAGGAGAGATCTGAGGAGCACTGAGGAGGCTCTGGTCTGTACTGGTCTGTACCCCCAATCCCCAAAGCCCCTCCCCAGCTCCCCCAGGACCCTCCCGCACCCCAAAGCCCCCCAGGCCCCCCCAGGCCCCTGACTTGTTCCTGCTGCCCCTTGAGCATCTGCAGCTGCTGCAGAACCAGGCATTTCATCAGCAAATGTGCAGCTGAGCCCAAGCTGGGGGTGTGTTGATGTGCTGGAAGGCAGGAGGGCTCTGCAGAGGGACCTGGCCAAGCTGGATCCAGGGGCTGATTGCAAGGGGCTGAGGTTCAAGCAGGCCAAGGGCCGGGTCCTGCCCTTTGGCCACAAGAAGCCCCAGCAGCCCCCCAGGCTGGGGCCAGAGTGGCTGGAGAGCAGCCAGGCAGGAAGGGAGCTGGGAGTGGGGATGGACAGGAAGCTGAAGAGGAGGCAGAGTGTGGCCAGGTGGCCAAGAGGGCCAATGGCTGGTGGCCTGGCTGAGGAAGAGTGTGGCAGCAGGAGCCTGCAAGGAGGAGCAGAGCCAGCCCTGGCAGTGTGGGGGGCC
>NW_020917306.1:0-1623 GCF_003984885.1 Neopelma chrysocephalum | reverse complement strand
ACCAGCTCACATCTCCTCCTGCATGAGCGGACACACACGGATGAGAGGCCCTTCCGCTGCACCGACTGCGGGAAGGGCTTCAACCGCAACTCCACCCTCGTCACCCACCGGCGCATCCACACCGGGGAGAGGCCCTACAAGTGTGGGGAGTGTGGGAAGAGCTTCACCAAGAGCTGTAACTTGACCAAACACCAACGGACCCACCGATAAGAGAAGCCCTGCGAGTGCCCCGACTGCGGGAAGAGCTTCGGCCGCTGCTTCCACCCCGAATGAAGCCCCTGATGCTGAGGCAACCCCTGGAGTCCAGTGGCTGTCAGTCCATCCCTTTCGACCACAAAGGGCCAGTCCCCTTTCCCAGGGGCAGCTTCTTCCAACCTTTCTTGGGGGTGTGTGGAGATTCCTGCCTTGGCTGGGGACCCCCCCAAGGTCACTCCTGGAGGTTGAGAGCAGAGATCTCCCCATGAGCGTTGGTCTGGGGGAGTTCCATACAAGTCTAATTAAGAATTTTTGCTTTTGTGCCAGCTTTAGTAGAATTGCTTCAACAATTGCTTTAGTGTAGAACCCTGTTTATCTTATCCTGTACTCCTGGTAGTTTTAGTGTGTATATTGTGCAGTAAATAATTCTGATGAAGATCTTCTGTCTGATCATTTGTATCTCTAAATCATTTATTTCTATCAATAGATCTGTTTTGCCATCATTAAAATCACGGAGGACCAAAGTGATTCAGTCACACTTCTGTAATTCCTCTAAAGTGGTGGCATAATCCAAGGCTGATTGGATCCAGCAGCCCCCAGCACCCCACAGGAAGTTGGGAGTTCAGGGGGCCAACCCCTTGTGCTCAAAGACCCTCATGGGACCATCTGACCCACCAGACCACCCCCCCTTTTCCACCCTTCTCCCTGTTCCTCCCACTTTCCCACTGTCCCCTCAATCCCCAGTTTCTGCCATGAACAGTTTTGGGGTCCCAACCTCCACTGTTTGCCCCCTCTCCTGTGGGTGCTGAAGGAGAAAATGAGGCTGCACACACAAAGTTCCATTGTGGGACTTGTCCCCCCATCTTTCCGGCGTCCCCCTTTCATTGGGGTTCCTTTGGAAACAGCACCTGGGGTTATGGGCGGCAGGAGTTCCGGAACACACGCAGACAATCAGTGTGATCAGGCGATGTTCAGTTTATTATTTAAATGAGTTACCTTTTATACAGTTTAGTTTTTCTGGGTACGTGCTCACAACAAGGTGATTGGACGGCTCAGTCTGTGCACGCGTCCCACGCCTTCGGTTCATTGGCTCTGGTGCTCTGTCCACGCGGCCTGACATCATAGGCCCACCCAAAGTCCCTCCTATTGATCCGCCCTTAGGGACTTTCTGAGATCTTGCAGGTGTTCCTTTATCTCCAGTTTTCCCAAAACTTTCAGCTATAAACACAGGATTTTCTCATACCTACGACTATAACCATATAGCTAACAAGTATAAACATTGCATAGTTTCACAGAGTCTGTAAGTATAAACACAGAGCTTTCACACAGTTTGCAACCTCCAAAGTCATGTCAAGCAAGGCCTGGTGCTTCTTAAAAACCGTCATACATTCCCATTGCAATGGTCAGTTACCATGGCAACCATCATAC
>NW_020917305.1:0-328 GCF_003984885.1 Neopelma chrysocephalum | reverse complement strand
TTTGGGATGGGGGGAGATCCTTCAGGCCTCGTTTCAGTCCATAACCTGGAAGGAGTATGCTCTCCCACCCTCCCCCGCCACGTGGCCCTGGGACCCCAAGACGGAGCACTCACCAGACCACCAGGGGAGAGAGGACGAAAGAGAGGGTTTAATTGTGGGAGGGGGCTTATATAGCCCTTGGGGACCAATCACAGGTGAGGGGTCACAATCAAGGTAAGGGGTTTACAGCCAATAAGGGAGGGGTTAACAAGGGACCAATGGAAACACCTTGGGACATCTTCCCAGGACACTCTGGCCCGAGAGATAAGGGATTTACAGTGGAGGTATA
>NW_020917304.1:0-1281 GCF_003984885.1 Neopelma chrysocephalum | reverse complement strand
GAGCTGCAGCTCCCGCCTGTCTGAGAATGCCAGGAGGAGGAACTGGGCCATGGAGCTGCTGTTGGACATTGGCTGTTTCTTAGCACAGGGCCTGTTCAGAAAAGGAAAAGACAAGGAACAGTTAAGACAGACTCCTCTGACAAAGCCTCTCTCCCTTTTTAACAGGTTTTATAAGAAATGTGTTAAGTGTTGCCAAATCTGCCGCCAAGGAGTCAGTTTTGCTTTGCTGCAGTGGGACATGGAACTCTTTTTGGTCTGCTCTGACACTCAGGAGGGATGTCAGATGTAACCCATCTTTCATGCAAGAGTTCCATCTCTACACCCATGACTCAGAAGAGCTTGGGCTGCAGAACAGAAGCTTAGTCTGTACTTAGAATTGTAGTCATGTTTTCTGTTTTTACCATCACATCTGAGGAAAGGTTCTTTTCCACTGCAGGAATCCTCATTTCTATGGCCCAGCACACAGTGCCCAGCAGAGCTGCAGGGAAGGGACCCCAGAGCTGCCTGAACGTCCCCTCCCCCAGGCCTTGGGGGCACTTGCCCCCCACTCCCTGCCCAGGGCTCTGCTGCCTGGAGCTGTTCCTGCCAGCAGCTGCTTCCCTGGGACCAGGGCTGGGCCCTGCCAGTGCTGCCAGAGCCCATCCCAGCCCTGGGGGCTCAGCTCTGCCCTGCAGAGCCCTCCCAGCAGCACAGGGCACTGCCCAGGGGCATCTCTGGCTGGGCAGGCTCTGATGGCAATGTCAGAGCAACTCTGGGGAGGCTGGAAAAGTGACACTGATGCGTCTCTAAGACAGTTTTGATGTCTGATACTCTCAGGTTCAATCCCCTCTAATCTAACAGAGTTCAAGTTTCAGTGTCTCCTCCTGTGCTCAGAGATTAATTTCCCTGTCACAGTCAGCACCCAGACAACCCAGAGTATAACACTGAAAGAACTGGTTCATTCTCTTTAAGGTACCCCCTGTCTGTCTGTGCCTCTTGCAAATATCTCTTGGGAAATTTCCTGCTTTGATCTGGAGCTGTGACCAGCCCTCATCCCTGCAGCACACTGTGGAGATCAGAAGGACTCTGCCCTGCTCTGCCCTCCCAGGAGTTGTTCCTTCCCCACAGCCCTTCTCCCCCAGCCCCGTGGCAGCTCCTTGGCCGGGCTGAGAGCTGCCCCTGGCAGGCAGCAGAGTCCCTGCCCCAGCACACAGAGCCCTGGGGGCAGGACCCTGCTCTGCACCACAGCCCTGGGCACCCCTGGCTGCACCCCCACCTTCCCAGCCCACAGCCAGCCCTGGC
>NW_020917303.1:0-318 GCF_003984885.1 Neopelma chrysocephalum | reverse complement strand
CCCTGCTGGGCTGTGCAGAGGAGCTGCTCACCAGCAGAGCTGTCTCTTTGAAGCTCTTCTTGCTTGCCAGGAGCTCCCTGTGTGCCAGGAGCCCGGCCCAGCTCAGCAGCACAGCAACAGCCCCAGGCAGCCCTTGCTCTGCCCCTCTGGGCTCCCTCCAGCTCTCCCTGGGGCTCCAGGGGAACCTGCTGGCACACAGCTGAAGGAAATCATCATGTTCCTTCTCTCTGCTGGGCACAGACACTTCTTTCAGCACTGTCATTTCTCCAAACAGACACAGAGTTAAGTCCAAGAGTCCCCTTTTCATGTCCCATCATT
>NW_020917302.1:0-634 GCF_003984885.1 Neopelma chrysocephalum | reverse complement strand
TCTCTGCAAAGTAAAAAACCAAAGGCAAATGTACATACTGAGATACTACCTGAAAGGATGGCTTTCCCGGGGTACCTCCTACCTACCTCTCCTCCACAGTGACCTCTTACCGGCAGGGTCCCTGAAGCATTGGACTGTCTGTGAGAAGGTGGCAGAACCCCTGGAAAACACAAGAAACAAAGCATGTGCACACATTCACCACAACACCTGTAAAAGACCATCTAGTTCTGGCCTGGAGTCAATGCTCACCTTGCTCACCGGTACTCACCCGGATCACCTCCCCTCCGGTGCCTAGAGCCTCCTAGGCTCAGGGCTCCGCATCTGAAAACAAAGAAAAAACAAACCAAAACAAGAACATCCTTAACACATCAAGTAAACGTGGGGCCAAAAGCCGCAGCTTTGTACTGACATCAGGTGATGACCCACCTTCTTGCTCTGCTCCTCTGGCCTGTGTTCTGTTCGACTCTGCTTTACACCCTGTCCCTCTGACATTGTAAAGAAACCCTAACCAAAGTCACCCAGAGAGATGGGGACAGCTGAAAGAGTCTCCCTTCTCTTTAGGCAAACCACCCAGGGTCACTGCCTGTAGCCAAAGACTGCAGCTGTAATTGCATGGAATATCTGGGTGAACGAG
>NW_020917301.1:0-753 GCF_003984885.1 Neopelma chrysocephalum | reverse complement strand
TCTCTGCAAAGTAAAAAACCAAAGGCAAATGTACATACTGAGATACTGCCTGAAAGGATGGCTTTCCCGTGGTAACTCCTACCTACCTCTCCTTGACAGTGACCTCTTACCGGCAGGGTCCCTGAAGCATTGGACTGTCTGTGAGAAGGTGGCAGAACCCCTGGAAAACACAAGAAACAAAGCATGTGCACAACACCTGTAAAAGACCATCTAGTTCTGGCCTGGAGTCGATGCTCACCTTGCTCACCGGTACTCACCCGGACCACCTCCCCTCCGGTGCCTAGAGCCTCCTGGGCTCAGGGCTCTGCATCTGAAAACAAAGAAAAAACAAACCAAAACAAGAACATCCTTAACACATCAAGTAAACGTGGAGCCAAAAGCCACAGCTTTGTGCTGACATCAGGTGATGACCCACCTTCTCGCTCTGCTCCTCTGGCCTGTGTTCTGTTCGACTCTGCTTTACACCCTGTCCCTCTGGCATTGTAAAGAAACCCTAACCATAGTCACCCAGATACATAGGGAGAGCTGAAAGAGTCTCCCTTCTCTTTAGGCAAACCACCCAGGGTCACTGCCTGCAGCCAAAGACCGCAGCTGTAATTGCATGGAATATCTGGGTGAATGAGAGGAAAACTTAAGCGGCACATCTGAAAAGTCAGTGGGTGCCTTCACAGACCTTTAGGGGGCTCTTCCCAGACACTGCTGTCCAACCCTAGGAAAGAAAGCTGGTACCCTTTGTCTTGTTGCATGAGATTA
>NW_020917300.1:0-356 GCF_003984885.1 Neopelma chrysocephalum | reverse complement strand
TTTTGGGGGGATTTTTTTGGGGGATTTTTGAGGGATTTGGGGGATTTTTTGGGGGAGTTTTGAGGGATTTTTGGGGGATTTTTTGGGGGGATTTTTTGGGGGTTTTGTGGGAATTTTTTTGGGGATTTTTTGGGGGATTTTGTGGGATTTTTTGGGGGTTTTGGGGTATTTTTTTAGGGGGGTTTTGAGGGATTTTTTGGGGAGTTTTGGGGGATTTTTGGGGGATTTGGGACTATTTTTTTAGGGGGGTTTTGGGGGGATTTTGGATCATTTAAGGGGAGTTTTGGGGGGGATTTGTGGAGTCCTGGACGTTTTTCCAAAGGGAGCGATTCCCAATCCCAGTGTTTTTTTCCAGC
>NW_020917299.1:0-559 GCF_003984885.1 Neopelma chrysocephalum | reverse complement strand
GGGAACGGAGCTGGGGAAGGCTCTGGAAAACATGTCTGCTGAGGGACAGCTGAGGGAACTGGGCTTGTTGAGTCTGGAGAAGGGGAGGCTCAGGGGGGACCTCATTGCTCTCTACAATGACCTGAAAGGAGGTTTTTAGTGGGGTGGGGGTTGATCTCTTCTGCCAAGGCTATAGTGAAAGGTTGTGAGGGAATGGCCTTAAATTGCATAGGGCAAGGTTCATATTAGATATTAAAGAACCCTTTTTCCACTGAGAGAGTGTTGAGGCATTGGAACAAGTAGCCCAGGGAGGTGGTGGAGTCTCTGGAAGTGTTCAGGTGTGTGGTGGGTTGACCTTGGCTGGACACCAGGTGCCCTCCCAGCCGCTCTATCACTCCCCTTCCCAGCGGGACAGGGGAGAGAGTAAGGTCAAAAAAAAAAAAGACAACTTGTAGAATGAGATAAGACAGTTTATTTAAAGCCAAAGACAGCAGGGTTTGTTCTCTGCTTCCTGTGAGCAGCCATGGTCGGCTACTCCCGAGGAGCAGGGCTTGGGTCCGCGGGACGGTTCCTCAGCAGG
>NW_020917298.1:0-310 GCF_003984885.1 Neopelma chrysocephalum | reverse complement strand
GATCACATAACTTGGACCCCCGAGGCAGACAAAGCCTTCAAAAGACTGAAGCGAGAACTCATGAGGGCTCCGGCGTTGGGTTTACCTGATGTGACGAAGCCCTTCTGGCTGTTCTCACACGAGCGTCAAGGAATGGCTTTAGGGGTCCTGGCTCAACAACTGGGGCCGCACAAAAGAGCAGTGGCCTACTTCCAGAAAGCTTACTATGGGACAGAAAATGACTGTGTTGGTATCCCATACTGTATCTGCAGTGCTAGAACAAAAAGGGAACCATTGGCTGTCACCTTCCCGGTTCCTGAAATACCAGGCA
>NW_020917297.1:0-1210 GCF_003984885.1 Neopelma chrysocephalum | reverse complement strand
AGAATTGGCGAGTTGGGTTTGGTTTTGGTTTATATTGTTGTGTTATTATGAATCTGATTTTGAATCTAAACTGTGTGTGTGTGTGAGTCAGTATGATGCCATTTAAAACCTTTAGGGCACTATCTTGTGCAGAAAATGATATCCCTAGCGATTCTCCACTTGGTTGTTTGTTGAAACATTGGAAGGAGGGAAATTTTGGACAAGAGTTTAGCAGGAAACAATTGATTGATTATTGTAATCATATATGGCCTCAATATGAGACAGAAGGAATGCAGTGGCCTAGGAATGGTACTTTGACCCCAGAAATTATAACCCCCTTAATGCAATATTTACGAGAGAATGAGATGTGGGATGAAATACCTTATCTAGATCTGTTTTATTATTTAAAATGAAAGACAGAGTGGCAAAAGGAATGTGGTATGTTGATTGTGAAAGAACTGGATGATAAATGCATAGGATGTCAAGAGAGGAAAATACGGTTTTCAGAACCAGAGGAAGATGTGTCTTTGTTGGTCTCCCCCAACATAACTCCAAGTGCGCCCCCGGGAGATAGCCTCCCTTCACGTGTGAGGGCACCATCACCTACCATGCCCCCGTTAGAATCGTCCTCGGATGAGGAAGAAATGAGAGGGCGAAAATGTGATTTTGATAGAACTCCACTAGCAGAACGGACTCGGAGGGGGCGAAAAGAAAGGGGAAGGAGTAGAGAAAGGAGACGGGGAAGGAGAGGCGAGACAGACGTTTCACCCTCACCCCCTTGATTGATGGCTCCTTTGCGGGAAGCAGTTGCGGACGGGGGAAAGGTCATGGTAAAAGTCCCTTTTTCAGCTAATGATTTATTAATCTGGAAACAGTCAGCTGGAACATATAGAGAAAATCCGGAACGGGTAGCTCGCATTATAAAAATGGTTATAAAAACCCAAAACCCGGACTGGAATGATTTACAGGTATTGTTAGACACAATTCTGGATTCAACAGAAAAAGAAATGGTATTAAGGGTAATGGTGGAAAGAGCGAGAGAAAGAATTCGAACTCTGCCCCAGTCGGCGCGGGGAACAGTAAATGATTTTGTGCCGCGGGAAGATCCGGAGTGGGATCCAAATGTGTCTGGAGATTATAAAAAGTTAAGAATTTACCAGGAATTATTGATAGAGGGAGTACGAAGTGGGATACCAAAAACGCTAAATTGGTCAAAGTTATACTCAGTAAG
>NW_020917296.1:0-324 GCF_003984885.1 Neopelma chrysocephalum | reverse complement strand
GGTGTGTCCTTGTCCCTCACTTGTGTGTACCCATCCCTCCCCAGAGACATCCCCAATCCTCACTGGTGTGTCCCCACCCCTTACTGGTGACATTCCCATCCCCATCCCTCTCTGCTGTGTCCCTATCCCTCATGAGTGATGTCCCTGTCCCTCACTGGTGACATTCCCATGCCCATCCCTCACTTGTGTGTCCCTATCCCTCACCAGAGACGAATCCATCCCTCCCTGGTGTGTCCCCATCCCTCACCAGAGACATCCCCATCCCTCACTGATGTGCCCCTGTCCCTCACTGGTGACATTCCCATTCTCATCCCTCTCTAATGT
>NW_020917295.1:0-513 GCF_003984885.1 Neopelma chrysocephalum | reverse complement strand
TGTGGGCAGTGAAGTCTGTGGGCCTGGGTCAGGAGCTCTTTTTCCCTCAATCAGATCCCATCATTAGGACACTTGGCTCTTTTCTGAGGTGTCCTTCCAAAGTGGGAGCTGCCCTCGAGAATGCAAATCATCCTTACAGCACAGCTGACAAGCCCTTTTGCATTGGGAGCAGTTTCATCTGACACAGTTGAACACCAGGACGGGCCCCTGTGCCCACCATGCCCGTGACCCCAGTGGTGCAGAGTAGGGCTGACCCCTCACAGCCAGTGGGCAGAGGGTCTGCTCCTCATGGAAGATGCAGTGAGCCCCAAACAGGGCTCCAGCCATGGAGCTGATGGAGGGACTCCTAGAAAAGGAAAACCAATGGAGCAGTGAGAGGGGTGTTAGAAAGCAGCTTTGATTTTTCTCAGAATGTCGTGCCCTAACTTGTCACTTTAATTTCCCCACATCTAGAGGCAGCAAATGCCCAACAGCAGCAGCTCCATGGCCCAGTTCCTCCTCCTGGCATTTGCA
>NW_020917294.1:0-886 GCF_003984885.1 Neopelma chrysocephalum | reverse complement strand
ATTCTGATGGCCTTGGGAAAGCTGGTGCCATAACCCAGGGGAAGCTGCTGGGAGTGAGGAGGGAGGGAGTGGTATAAGGAAGGGATGTGGAAAGCTCCATGACTCAGGTAGATTTGACATTTCACAAGATGGGCTTTCCAAATCAGACACACAGTGCACAGGGAAGAGGCTGATCTCACTCCCTTCCAGGTCCCCTGAGCCAGGAACCAGTCTCAGGTCCCCAGTGTCTCAGATGGCCATGAGCAGACATTTTCTGCCTTGCTCTTGCCTCTTCCAAGGCAATGCCCATTCCCTGATTGTCAAGTCAAGGATGTGTGGAGTGGAGGAAAGCTGGAGGATCCAGTCCCCTGGGGGAAGGATGGGGACCTGCATGGCTGGCACAGCACCAAGGGCTGGCCCTGCACTCCAGCTGTGCACGAGCTGGGGGCTTGTCAGGCCTCAAGAGAGCATCAGTGTCTTTGTGTCAGGAATTCCTGCTGCTCCTGGAGCAGGTGGGGAAAGGCACAGGGAAGGAGGGGTTGAGCTGCAGCAGAGCCGCGGCCAGGACTGAGCCTTCCAGGCAGGTGCTTTGCCCAGGGGCCAAGTCCCATTTCCCACCTCCACAACCATTTTTTGCATGGGAAATGTGTCCCCTCCTGTCCACACACACCCTGGGTCGTGCTGGCAGGGCTGTGCCTCTTCCAGGCTGTCCAGAACATGGTGACAAGGTGCTTGGCTGCGGAGCTCCAAGAAGAGAAGGGCTTGGCAAGTGGCTTCTCTCCCCTTCCCCATCCAGCCCATGAATGTCACTGCAGTTCCCCACCTCTGTAAACTTTGGGAGCTGATGTCTCCCTACTCCATCTCCACATCCTCAGTCTCAACCCTCCTGTCCCACCTGTGACACGGC
>NW_020917293.1:0-1860 GCF_003984885.1 Neopelma chrysocephalum | reverse complement strand
GGGGGGCACAGAGCCTTACGTAGCCAAAGAGTGGCTGGAGCATCTCAGCCAGCTGCAGGGCAGTGGGGGTGGAGATTGGGATGCCTCTGTCCTGGATTTCATTGGTGAGTACAGAGCACAACATCTTCACACTCGAGATGACAAAGCAGGGCCTTGGTGGTCAGCACTGCAAACCTGTGTGCAGAGCAAAGCCCGGGTCATCATGCTGGGAGCCCTGAGCAGCCCTGAGGGCATGAGAGGGTCAGGAGGACTGGGACTGAGCACCTCTTGGAGTTTGTGGGAAGGTTGTCTTGCTTCTGGCACTCCCTCCTCCAGGTGTCAACTTAGCTGACTTAGGCACTCAAGGCAAATGTTTAAAGAAAATAGTGAAAACTTGACTTGCTTTCTCTACCTTCCCACTGCCTTGATTTTTATTTTTATTAAAAATATCTTGGTATTTGGCACTCTTTGTCATGTTGGGAAATTCCATGGAGGTGTTGATCTATGAAACAAATTTCAGCTGTGGATGAAGTTGCTCCCATCAGCCTCTTGCCTATAGTGGAGCTAATTCCAGTTCCTCCATGTGCCAGTGTAGGGCTGATGTCAAAGAGCTTCAGAGAGCCTTTGACACCAAGTAATATGGTCCTGGACATACCCTCTGTTTTCAGCTGAAACTTGATGTTCAGCAACTGCAGAGAGTCAAGTAAACTCCTGTTTTCTCTTTAAGAAATGTAAGAAATATGTCAGTGGCCGTTTTATACATTATCCACTGGAAACTGCAGCTCCCAGTTTACCAAGTTTGTGGTGATTAGTTCAGAAGTTGATTCTTCTTGTGCCAAACAGGTGAACTCAGTCACTGATGGAATTGGGATGCAGCCATCAAACAGAAACCCCACACTCCTCAAAGACTTGCATTACAGTAGAGAAAAACACGGTTTTAAGATTAAACTGCCTCCTTTAATCTTCACTAAACATCCCCTGCTCTTCAGGTGCTCTGAGAATATCTAAGCAGACAGTTTAATAAATTAGATCTAACAAATCTTTTTTATGACCACGAGTTGGAGACACTCTATCAGAAGGTTCCCAGACAGCTTTTCTTTCCCTGTAGTTCCCATACTTTGCTGTTGTCTTTAAGAATTAAGAATTTTTTTCCCCTATCTGAATGTACAGAGAAAAGAAATATTGATTTTAATAACTATATTACTTGGAATCATGCCCACATTCAATTCACTAAACTCAGATTTCCTAGCAAGTCTGAGCAGACAGTAACAATGGGACTCTGTTCTCAGGAGTGAAACCCAGACTTCGTGTTTATTGAAATTATTACAAATATTTGTTCTTGCAGTCAGTAGATCAATTTATGTTAATTATATACATACACAGAATCTGTGTATAAATCAGAACATCTAAGAGTGCTTTGAGTTGGAAGGGACCTTTGAGGATCATGTTGTACCAAAACCAGGATCTGTCCATGGGCAGGGACACCTTCCACTAGCCCAGGTTGCTCCAAGCCTCGTCCAAGCTGGCCTTGGACACTTCCAGGGATCCAGGGGCAGCCACAGCTTCTCTGGGCAACCTGTACCAGGGCTTCACCATTCTCCCCATAATAAAGGTATTCCCTGTACAAATCTAAATTTACCTTCTTTTGGGTGTCTCATCACTACAGGCCCCAGAGCACGATCCAGATATGCAGAATATATAAAAATACATGGAAAAATCATACACCAGAGAATGAATTTGTGGCCTAGATCAATATGTATATGTATTAAATGGAATAAAAAGAGATATAACATGTTTTCTTCGTGATGATGCCATTTGAAGCAAACCTTCTGCACTTGCTTCTGGGACAAAATGTGGTAATTAAAATGTCAAGGTAAAAAG
>NW_020917292.1:0-3388 GCF_003984885.1 Neopelma chrysocephalum | reverse complement strand
AGATTGAGAAACACAATTTCATCTCCGCTCCCCACTGGAAAAAAAAAAAGTCCCTGAAGGAATTTGGCACGTTGTACGTGGCAAATCTACTGCTTTTATAGATATTTTGGAGCTGCATGAAGATTTAAGGGTCTAATGTGCTGTGCATAGAAAGTTATTCATTTTTAGGGGGTTTTGGCAGTTGGGCTCCTTTAAATGTCACCAGTCACTTTTTTAGAGCTGTCTGAAGGAAAGGGGGGTGGGTAGGGCTGTAAGTCCATCAAGCTGGAACCTTGCTTTAAATTAAGAGAAATAAATTCTCTGTGGGATATTAATGTCTTCATCAGAACAGGGAGAGCAGTAAGGAAGGCTCTGACTGACTTGGAGTTTGGGCTTGTTAGAGGGCAAGGATTAAAATCTTTCCTTGCTCCACGAAAAATGGGGAAAAGCAGATTTCAGGGATTGCCCAGTGCCCTGAAAGAGCAGGAAATGTCCTTTCTGATCCCCACAGAGCCTGGAAAGATGAAGTTTGATTATCTTCATTTTAGCAAGTGCAGGTATCATTGGGAAATTAGAACAAACCAACCCTTTTAGGTGACCCAGAGAAACTGTGGCTGCTCCAGCCCTGGAAGTGTCCAAGGCCAGGTTGGAGCAACCTGAGCTATGGAAGGTGTCCCTGCCCAGGGCAGGGGGTTGGAAATGGATGTTCCAAGTCCCTTCCAACCCAAACCACTCTGGGATTCTCTGGTTAAAAATGCACCCACCTGATTCCATCCTGTGAAAGAGTTTCACTTCTTTGTAGATCAATCAGGAAACCCAAACCCACGGCAGACCTGGGTCCTGAGTGGGTTAAAGGTGCCAAATATCCCTTCCTTTGTTCCTGTGCAGTTATTCCAGTGGCACTGACTGCCCATCACTGCTTTGATGCCCTGGGGCTGGGATTTGAACGATGTGTGGGCAGGTTACAGTAAACTGGGCTGCAGGAGAGGATGAACTGGGTCATTCCTGGAGCCAGGGGGTCCATTCCACCTCTGCCATGGCTCTGCTGAGGCACATTCTGGGCTGGCAAAAATCAAACTCCACTGCAGGCAGGGGCTCCAGGATTGTCCCCCAGAGCAGCTCCGGGGCTTCCTCAGCACTTCCAGGCTCTCCAGGGAACTGCAGATGGGTGGGAACATCATCTGCTGCCTTTGGAGGCACCAGGAGCTTCACTGGTTTCAAGGTACATCACTCCAGGCAATTATTTGGGAGAGGAGAAGCTTTGGGGTGACCTAATTGTGGCCTTCCAGGACCTGAAGGGGCTGACAAGAAAGATGGAGAGAGACTGTTTTCCAAGGGCCTGGAGGGACAGGACAAGGGGAAATGGCTTCCACTGCCAGAGGGCAGGGTTAGGTGGGATATTGGGAAGGATTTCTCCCCTTTGAGGGTGGGGAGGGGCTGGGATGGAATTCCCAGAGAAGCTGTGGCTGCCCCTGGATCTCTGGAAGTGTCCAAGGCCAGGTTGGAGCAACCTGGGCTAGTGGAAGGTGTCCCTGCCCATACAGGGGGTGGAATGAAATGAGCTTTAAGGTCCTTTCCAACCCAGGCCATTCCAGGATTCTGGGAATTATTCAGGTGACTTTAACAATTAACCAAGCACCAGACCTAGAATTTCATGTTTATCTTGGTTGTAGGATTGAACTGCAGGTAAGACAAGTTCTCTAAATAGCTACAAATAAGCTGCCAAACTCCTTCACGCTCCTTTCAGTAATTTCATTATTTTTTTTCTCTAGGAATTATCCAAAATGGGGCAGGAAAGGAAGAGGGTCATTCCAAACCCAGTAGCAGCTGAAACGTTGTGCATCTGCAAGGCAGGTTGGAGGAACTCTGGAGTTCCTGAGGTGAGATGCAGGTGATCAGCTGCCCCCCAGCCAGGGAATAGATCCCATTCCTGTGGCATTCCCGGGGACACCATGGAAAAGGTGGCTGGACTTGTACTTGGTGGAGCTTTGGGGCAGCTCCTGGCAGGATCTGCTGCCTCACCTGTGGGGAGTCAGCTCTGCCTCTGCTGCTGCTTTACTGTATGACCTTGGGAATCCACTTGGGAATACCCTTGGGAATACCCTTTGGAATACACTTTTTAATTCCTTCCTGGCTGTTAGTGTGAGCTTTCCAGGCCCAAGCCTGCACCTCAAGCCCAGCACTTTGCCCGTTGGTCTCAGCGATAACTTTTGGTTTGAGTGAGACAGAAATAAAGTCAAACAAGGCCTCTGTGTCCCCCCCCTTCCCTGGCACCCCCCAGTGATAGTTGGTGTACTAAAAAGGCAAGGAAAATCAAGTTGAGAAGGCAAAAACTCCAGTAGCTCGTGACTTTCAATCAGTGCTTGGGCTCCCCAGGGCTCTGAAGGGCTCTCGTTTGCTAAAAGGGTGTGCTCAGAACAGCAGGAACCAGGGGATCTTGAGAGGCTGATGAAGGAGGGAAAAGAAAGCATTTTCCACCAAAATCCTCCTGGGATTTAGAGTTGAGAGAGAGGGCAGGTTAACATATCCAGTGATGTCAGTGTTCTGCTGGCAGAAAAAAATATATGTCTCCATAATTTAGAGCAAAATCCATCCTATCCTCATATTATAGAGTGGCCTGGGTTGGAAGATCCCTTTGAAATTCCTGGTGTTGGGCAAAGGGAGGAACATTTCTCCAACCTGTAGCTGATGGCATGCAAGTTGTAATTTATAAACAGTCTCCTCAAACACTGTGGTATTTGCAATGTATTTATATCACATTACGTAGGATAAATGGTTGGCAAACATTCATAAAGCATTTATTGGACATGCCCCTGTTTGTTCAATGATTTATAAATCAATGCTGTAAAATGTAAAGTGGTGACAGAGTTTCCAGATAAATTCGTGGCAAAATATTTGCCGTGCGTCAATAATTCTGCTATTAATTAGTTCAGGCTTTATCTGCAAGTGCCTTGGGGAGGATTTACAGTTCCCTTTCCCACCAGCCCAGGTCTCAAGGGGTGCTCAGGCTGTGGCCAGACCTGGTTGTTCCCATCTGTGGTTCATCCAGAGCTGAGTCTGTCCCTGCTTTGTGCACCTTCACTGAGGGCTCGTTGTGGCAGAGCTTGGAACAGCAGGAGAATCCCGAGGGTCTCCATCAGCTCTCCCTGCAGGCATCCAGTCATGGAATCATGCAATGGCTTGGCTTGGAAGGGACCTTGAAGATCATCTCATTCCACCCCTACCATGGGCAGGGACACCTCCCACCAGCCCAGGTTGCTCCAAGCCCCGTCCAATCTGTTCTTGGGCACTTCAAGACAAGAGGGCTCAGGGTCTTCAGCTGTGCCAGGGGAGGTTTAGGTTGGATATTAGAATTTCTTTCCAGAGAGGGAAATCAGCCATTGGAATGGGCTGCCCAGGGAAGTGGTGG
>NW_020917291.1:0-5337 GCF_003984885.1 Neopelma chrysocephalum | reverse complement strand
AGCAGCTGCCTGGGCCACTGGCTTTCTCAATGCTCTGCTGCACACAGTCAATACATTTTCCCTGCCCCTGTGCCAGGGCAATGCCCTGGGCCAGTTCTTCTGTGAAATCCCACACATCCTCAAGCTCTCCTGCTCACACTCAGGCTACCTCAGGGAACTTGGGTTCATTGGGGTTAGTGCCTGTTTAGCACTTGCTTCTTTCATTTTCATAGTTTTCTCCTATGTGCAGATCTTCAGGGCTGTGCTGAGGATTCCCTCTGAGCAGGGCCGGCACAAAGCCTTTTCCACCTGCCTCCCTCACCTGGCTGTGGTCTCCCTATTCCTCAGCACTGGCACATTTTCTCACCTGAAGCCCCCCTCCATCTCCTCCCCAACACTAGACCTGGCTCTGTCAGTTCTGTACTCAGTGGTGCCTTCAGCACTGAACCCCCTCATCTACAGCCTCAGGAACCAGGAGCTCAAGGATGGCATAAGGAAAATGATGACTGGATGCTTTTCAGGAGCAATAAAGTGCCTCTCTTCTTCTGCAGAACACTTATTGTTTAACCCTTTACTGGCCCAGCCTGCCTTCTAAAGCTTTTGAGAGTGGCATGGGGGTGTGTTCCTACATTTTTCCTCTTTTAATGTTGTTAACACAAACATTTATTCTTCATCTCAAACCTAATTCACTCTCTACCGCTTTGTTTTGACCCACAACTGGGTAAATGAGGAATCATTCTCTGTGTGCATTTAAACAAAATAAAAAATCCTGCAGCAAGGTATTTGTCAAACATCCTGACTTTGTTATTCTGTACATGAGGAATCATAATCTCTGAGTATAATAAAGGATCTAAATTCTTTTTTCCTGATTCTGCCTCCAAGATCTTCCCTAAAGCTGGAGGGCAGTGCCTGTGTGCAGAGGAGAAGGGGTAAAGAGTCCTGGTACAGAAGCACTGCCAGGGAGCAGCAGCTCTTGGGCTTTTCAGAGATGTTCTTTTCCCACTGCCTCCCTCTCCTTTCTGCTCCTTGCCCAAGGCCTGAGTGCTCTGGCAGCTCAGTCCCTGCTGTGTGTCAGTCCTGTGATCATGGGCAGGGACAGGCCCTGGGCACTGCTGGCACAGAGCTGGGCTCCTTAACATCATTTCCATCATGAAAGGGGATCCCCCTGGGCAGTTCTTTGTTCTTTTTGAAAGGTTGGTGTAAAGAACAAGGCCAAGGAATAGACTCTCCAAAGTCTCATTGCTTTGCTTCTTTCCCCATTCAGTTGCTGCAGTGAGAGAAGAGACTCACTGGGGCACTTGAGGGATTGAGGGTTGGTTCAGCTGTTCTGTGCTGGTGGCCAGTGGCAAATGATCTCCAAGTCACCTGCCTGGGGCTCTGCAGCTTGTGAGGGCTCTGATGGCAGGTGAGGACTTGTCTGTAGGAAATCAGGAAGTGCAGGAGAGCACAGAGAATCTGCAGGGACAGCCCATCCCATCCAGTCAGCAGGGAATGGAGCCCTGGAGCAGAATCCTGCCCAGGGTGGAGTTACCAGAGATCAAGTACTAAATCTGCCTGTGAACTGGTACAGGAGAGTTCTGCAACCCCGGGGGATGCAGCAGGAACAGAGAAAGGACTCTGGCCAGTGACTTGTCTCACCCACAGTGAACTCCCCTTGTGCCTCCCCAGTTCAGGGAGGGCTGTACCAGAGCCAGGGGTGGGCTTTCCAGGAGGGTGTCCTGAAGAACTCTCCAGCCCACAGGCTGGATGCAGTGGAGCCCTGCCCTGCCCTTTGTGCCATTGGAAACAGCCCATGGTCCTGCCCAGCCTTGTTCTCGGCTCCTGAGCCTTCCAGGACTATGGCAGAGGGTGGAGAGGAGTGATCCCCATCCTGCTGGCTCTGCTCCCCACCCTGACCAGCATGGCCAGTGCAGGGTCAGCCCACGGTGCCACAGCCCCTCCCTGTGCAGAGCAGCACCTCCAGCTCAGGGCCCTGCAGGGATCCCAGGCTGGGATCTGCAACTGGCCAAGGCAGCCTGGACACACTGACCTGGGCAAAGGGATGTCCCTGGAGAAGAGCAAGGGAGCATTTCTGGGCCTGCAGAGAGGAATCCCTGACAGAGAAACCTCTTTCTGCAGCTCCCCCTGGGGACAGGCTGCTCTGTCCCAGGGCCAGGACTCTGGGCTGGGCTGGGCAGAGGGGCTGGCACTGAAGGGCACAGTCAGGCTGTGCTGGGCATCTCCTGCAGGTGACACCAGGGCTCCTGCAGTTTCCCTGACCTCCATTTCCTCCTGCCATGCTGAGTGTGCAGCCCCTGAGCTGATGGGGATGCTGAGACTCCTCTCTGTGCCCCAGGAGCTGCTGTGCCCTTCAGAGGGGCTGGGGCTGTGGGGGGAGTGCCCAGAGCTCTGCAGCCCCCTGGGCTGGGCACTGCTGTGGGGCCAGACCAGACTGGGCTGCTCCACCAGTTGACCTCTATAATGAAATCACTTCTGATTTTCTCCTGAAGGACCATGAGAATGTGTGTTGTGTCCTGAGCACTAAACTGGAACTATGGCATAATAGAAAAGGTTTTGGAGTCAGGGATATTGAGAAAGCTGGGCAGTGTCACTGGGAGACCTCTCCCAAACACTTGGAAAGGCCAGAGCCAGCCCAGAGCTTCCTGGGGCCTTGGCAAAGGCAGACATGGAAGCAGTCTGCAAACAGGGCAGCAAGGAGGGTTGGCAGAGTTCCAGACTGCTCAGGCTCAGCAGGGAAGGGGATAGGGCAAGTCCTCCTGCAGCCATTCCCAGGCATGGGAAGGACAAGGCAGGGATTGCAGAACCTCTGTGGGAGGGAAAAGAAGGGGGTGTTTTGTGCCCAGACTTCAGCAAAGCCTTTGACATGGTCTCCTGTGTCTCAGAGCCAGACTGGTGAGAGCTGGACTGGGCAAGGGAAACGTGGTGGGTGGGAAGTTGAATGACTGAGGAGGGTCAAAAGTCATGGCACAAATTCCTCTTGGCAGCAACTCCCAGGTGACAGCCATCAGGGACCAGCCCTTGACCATTCCTATGGAACATCTTTATTATGTTTCTGGATGATGGGATGAAATGCACTTTCCACTCCTTTGTGGATGATGCCAAGTTGCAGCGAGTCTGTGAGAAACCTCGTCTAGTTAATGGTGACTTGTACAAAAAATGTGGTCAAGATGACTGAGTTGGATAAACTTGTCTTGCCATCAGGTGCCCAGCAAGGCCCAGGACAATGAAGAAAAAAACTCAAGAGTCAGAGGAAAGGCAATTCAAAAGGGGGGCAAAAAGATCAAACACAACCAAACCAAACACAAACACAGAATGACAGAATAGGATGAGCTGGAAGGGACCCACAGGGATCATCCAGTCCAACCCAACTCTTCCATTGCCATCTGCCCCCACCCCAGCAGGTTCTGGAGCAAAGCACAGCTGAGGTCCAGCCCAGCTCTGCTCTGACAGAAAGAACCTGCAGTCAGGGACAGGAAGAAGACAAAGTCTTGTTTAACCAGCCTGAGAAATAATGGGCTCAATGACCTCCTGTATTCCTGGGCACTTGAATGACCCTGTGGATCAGGTTTGGTAGCAGTGAGGGGGCTGCAGGTTTCCTTTAGGGAAGAAGAGATCAAGAGTTGACTCTGTGTCAGAGAGAGCCAGTTTCAGGTGGCTCCAAAATGGACCAGCCAGTGCCTAAAGCTGAGCCAAAAAGCAATTCCAGAGGCACCTCTGTGATAACTCTTTGGAGAAAGGATAAAATCCAGGGTGCTGGAACTGAGAGAGGAGTGAGAGAAATGTGGGAAAAACAACCCTGCAGGCACCAAGGGGAGTGGAGAAGGAGGAGGAGTGAGAGAGAGCCTTGGTGGACACCTGGCAGCCAAAAGCCAACCCCCCAGCCCTGAGAGCCACAGCTGAGCCCAGCACAAAAGCTCCTTTAGGTCTGGAGGTTCTTTGCAGCAGCTTTTTAGCAGAGCTGCCAGATGGGCCATCAAAGGGGATGCTCAGCTGGGTCTGAAACCTGGGTGATCCTTGTCAACCTTGGCTCTGTAGGATAAGAAAGAACTACAGAACCCTAAATAGTTGGAGTCAGATGGGACCTTTATAGATCAACTAGTCCAACCCCCCCACAATGAAAAGGGACACGTTCAACTTGATCAGGGTTCTCACAGCCTTTCTAAACTGGCCTTGAATGTTTCCAAGGGTGGGGCATCTATGACCTCCCTGGGCAACCTGTGCCAGTGTTTCACCACCCTCAGTGTAAAAAATTTCTTCCTCATATCTAGTTCAAATCTGCTCTTTTATAGTTGAAAACCATTATCACTTGTCTTATGACACCTAAGTCTGTGCCCATCCTTCTTAGAAGTATGATCTCAGGAGCTCCTGACAAGTCTTGACCAAACCAGCTGAGCAATGAAGAGCCCCTGAACTGGACCAGGGGTGTGGGGAAGTGTCCCTGGACTGGACCAGGTGCTCCTGGATGATAAAGGTGGGAACAATCTGGAGTGTGACAGCTGGGGAACACAGGATAGTCAGTCATCCCATGAAAGCCTTGGAATATTCCCTGCCTGAATTGTAGCCCAAATGGAACAGTTTGGATATACATCCAAAATAGTTTGGAAACTCCAATCATTACTGACATGAAGATGGAAATTCAGCAGATAACTCAAGCCAGTCACCTTGGGAGCCCACAACCAGCGGGGCTGAGGGAGGCCCTGGCAGCTCCCCAGCACCTCCCTCTCAGTGGGACACCTCTGGCAGCCTCTCCCAGCTCGGGAGCCCTCCAGTTTGCAACACTCCAAAGACCATCACTGATGCCCAGGACAATTCTGATCCCCCTCAACAAACACTCCTCCAGCTGTGCCCCTTGTCTGTTGGGAAACACAAAGGGATTTGGGGGAGTGTTTCCCTGACAACAAGGGGACTTTTGGAGAGGGACCTTTCCACACCCAGCTCTTGATGTGTCCACACAGCTCTGCCTGGGTGTGGGTGTGAATTGACTGTGGTGGGAATGTTGTTGTTGTGAATCTCGAATTCAGTCACAGTTAAAATTGTAGCAAATGCTATTGAATCACTTGATAACTGTTCAACTGGTCAATAATTAAATGCTAGTAATCTCTTTTACCCCCTTATATTTGTGTCTAAATCCTTTGAGTCCTGACCCTCTTCCACCCCAAGGCTCTGTGTAAATCATTCCCTTTCATCAAAAAATAGATATTTTTCGTGATGTCCACTTTAAAATCTTCCTCCTTAGCTAAACTACAAAACAACTCTAATTAGTTGTTGATGTCTTGAAGACTTGAAGAGAATTAAAGAAAGAAAAATAATGTGTTTTTCAATGTTTTAATGGGTCCCACAGTGTGTTTGGAGTTGCAT
>NW_020917290.1:0-4518 GCF_003984885.1 Neopelma chrysocephalum | reverse complement strand
CTATTTGAAGTGCTTTAGGGTGGATGACTTGACAATGTTCTTTTCCCTTTTTTTTTGGGTTCTCAGAAACAAGGATCAAACTTTGCTGCAAAGGATTGGTGTGAGGAGGCAGATGACTGGGGAGTCAGTGATGGAGCAGAGCCTCCTGCATGTGCCTCCCTGCTTGGCTCAGCTGAAGCAGTGAGCAGCTCCTTGTCCAGAGAGCTGGACTGTGCAGCCCAGCTCCAACAGCTTCGCTTGGCTGAGGCTGCAGAGGGCTCAGGTTCCCAGAACACACATCCTGCAGCCAGTGAGGAAATGGTAATGGAAACACCTGGTCCTGCTCCTGTGTTCCAACCCTTTTATATTAATGTGGTGGATGAGGAAGACTACAGTGGCTTCCTGGATACAGACCATGCAGATGAGCTACTGAAGGAGTATCAGCAGAGAGAGGGGCTTGATTTGGAACAGATGATGTCAGAAAGGTGAGAACAGGTTTGGATTTCATTGGGAAACTGGAGGAATTGTGTAGTTTCCTGTGTGCTGACTGATGATCTAAATGGGACTGCCACTAAACCTGGATGATCTTGTTTGGAACTGGCTCCTTCAGGAACACTGGTTTGTTGGAAGAACAGAACAGTGCACCCAGTTCTGTTAAATTTTGAGTTTTTCAAAGATGCATCTATTTCTGAGCAGTTGGAATGTTCTTGGGCTCTCAATAGAGCAGAGGACAGTCAATCTCTGGACCCAAACCAGGGTGGCTGAAACAATATCTGTGCTAAGTGGCATGGGTTTATATTGTGACATTTGACACTTTTTCTTTACAAGGCTAAAGCTTTTCTTATGTTGCAGTTGCATTTCTGAGAGTTTAGGGACTTAGGGATTTTTAACTAGAGGCTGTCATGATGGTAAGACTCCTGAAGGTTTAGTAAAGGTGGTCTGAAAAACAATTTTTGAATGTAGTTACTGAAAAAATTTTCTTAATAAAGTGTTTAACTTAAGTGATCACAGTGAGCACTTATATCCAGGTCATTTGACTTTTCCTGAGTTGTGGACAATGTTGAATTTGTTTATGGCTAAAGCTACTGTCCCTGCAGAATCTGCATGGGACACTTGCCAGCAGTGGTGTTCCTGTTGAGTTTTGTTGACTTTTATAGAATCATAGAACCTTAATTATGTTTGATTCAAAACTGAAAAAGACAACATCACAATTTAAAAACTAGAAGAACTTTTGAGAAGTTACTGAAGGGTTTTTTGAAGGAATAAAGCTGGTGGATTTGAATCCTGTGGGATAGTTTGAAACACTCTTAGTAATTGTAAGCCACCAGAAACTGAAGAACCAGAAGCAGAATGTTCACTTGCAACCCCTAAGAGGAATTATCCCCTAACATATATAGTTTTGTTTAGTGTACTTAGTGTAATTTAATGTGAGTGTATAGTAACCATTGCTTATTTAAAACATGCATGTCATACTGAAAACTTTATTGGACATCTTGTTTCTTTCCTTGTTTTCTTCCAGCTTTGCAGGTGAAGGTGGTAATGAAAAATATGAGAAGAGTGAAGTCAAAAGCTGGGACCACACGTTTCATAAATTTATGAAAAGAATATCTCTGTGTCCTGAACAGATTCTAAGGTAATGTGGGTTTAATGGGGAGATACGGATTATAGACTTGCATTGTTAGTACATCACACCAAACTATTTCATTGGAAAGATATGTATGCTTTTATTTCTTCATCAGAAAAAAATTATTATGGTTGTTGCCATGGCTGTGTGGTCAGGCTTCAGTCCCTGGTTGGGGTTCTTTTGTACAAAATCTGAGTAGATGAGAAGCAAAGCAGGATCAGAGGCCCCAGCTCTGGCTATGGGAGACTTTTTTGACACAAGACCTGATGAGAACAGACCCAGACTGTCTTTGAAGACTCACTGAAATGCAGACACAGATTTTCAAGAGAGAGTTTTGAGGTGGAAGTCTGGGAAGTCAGGTGGAACAGTGCTGTGCTGTTGGGATGGGTTTCTGAGGCTGCCTCCTCCTCTCAAATTTTGTAACCTGTTTGTAATTTCCAATGTCTCAGTCCTTGAGATGTTACTGAATTAAGAAATTACTTGTTTAAAAGCTTCACTTCTGTAACTTCTTGTGCTGATCCCCTGCAGTTTTCAGGTCTTGTAAATCTGTTGCTTTCCCCAGAGCAGAAGCAGTGGAACCTCAGAGTAGCTACTCTCCCAAAAGAGGAGTTAATTCTGCATGGGAGCATAACAAGGGGATTAAATCATAAGTCATTCATAGTAGCAGATAATACACAAGGTTTTCCTGGGTCACACCAAGTGTTCCAGAGAGTCCAGTGCTGCCTGGCTGCTCAGGCTGGCTCAGTGTAGGGACAAGACTTTTGCTTTATCAAGTTTCCAGAATCAAGTGGAACCAACTGATGCCTTTTTGGTGGGAGCTAAAGTCTGAGGGACTGGTTACACATATAAGAAACATTAGGGACTTTCATTAATTAACTACCGAAGGTTATACAGGAGATGTAGTAACACAGAGTGCAAGTAGCATTTCTTTCAGCTTTTCACTGGGTCTATCACTTTGCAGTATTGTGCTCTTGGAATTTTTTATTCTAAAATATCACCTCTGGTGATCCCTGGGACATAAAATATTAATTATAAATAATAAAATAGTTAAAATAGTTAAAATCTAAATATTATATTATTAAAAATATTCTTAAAGTTTAAATATTAATATAACACTCATTATAATCTTTCCATAGCCCTCCCTTTGCCATCCCTGGGTTATGTCAGTGCTGTTGGACTCCCATTGCTCCTGTGGATCTTGTTGAGCTTCAGCAAAGCACAAAATCTCCTTCTTGGTGTTCAGTGGAAACCATCCTTGGTCTGGGTTTCCTGTTAGTTGTGAGGCTGTGAGAGCTCTTAGAAATAAAACACCAGTTCTGAGCCATAACTGCAGTGGGTTTGAGACCTATTCTGTGTTGAGTCTTTTCCTTGAATCTTACCTTTTACTGCTGCTATTTAGGATTCCACTTTTCAGGAAAGTGTAGTTTCCTTAATCAAATGAGTCAGGTACAGCATATTTTGGAGGTGTCAATTCAAAGCGTTTATCTCCTTAAAACCAGGTCTTTCCTAAAGATTTTCCACGTGTTGACCTTCCAAGTATTTCCCCCTTCCCATCTTTATTCTTTGTTTAATGACTCTTTTGAAGCTTAGGCAACGATTCTGACTCATAACCATGGTTTTTACTTCAAGCAAGTTCAGAGATTGCAGTGAAACCGGAACACAGTTGCCAAGCTGTCAGTTTTCCTATCAAATTTAGGTAGTAAAAAATAATTATTTGTTCCTTCCTTTCTTCTTTTAGATACTCTTGGGGTGGGCAGCCTTTGTTCATCACGTGTCCTCCAGCCAACATCCCCCAGGGCATTCCAGCCTGCAGTACCTGTGGGAGCAGCAGAGTGTTTGAATTCCAGCTGATGCCAGCCATGGTCAGCCTGCTCCAGAGTGACTCAGGTGCTGAGCTCTGTCTTAGTCCACTCAATGCCAGAAACTGTCACCTTTGTGGTATTTGGATTGTTTCTTTTTCCCCACAGGCTCTGATGTGCTTCACTACAGTGATCATGTTCTGTAGAATTCACTGTTTCCATTACAGATTTCACTGAGCAAGAGGGAGCACTCTGTGATTGCACCTTCACCAGTGAACTTTAATAACTGCAACAGGGATCATTCCACGGCCCTGGGAGTAATTTGTCTTTATTGCCTCTTAAAGGAGGCCTTGGAAAATAATAAATATTGTCAGATAAGATTGCAGCCACTTAAGAAGCTCTTTGAAAATTCCGAGTCAGCTTGCTTTAAAATGTTTAAAATCAGAAAATGCTGTGTACATAGGAGACTGAATATGAGAAATATTTTCTGAATTAATAGTTTCTGCAAAGACTGAAGTATAGTGGTAAGCAATAGCCCCCAATTATGTAACTCTTCTTGCCTTCACCTGCCTTTGTTGCTTTGTTTTTAGATCTGTCAGTGGAATTTGGAACTGTTATAGTTTACACATGCGAGAGAAGCTGTTGGCCAACAAATCACCAGACACCTCTTGAAGAATTTATTTTTGTACAAGAAGACCCAGATCAGAAATTATTTAAATAAATTGTATTTCTCTACATAGATGAAAAGTCTGTTGGATGTTTTTTTGTTGTTTTGTTTGTTTGTTTGTTTTGTTTTGTTTTACACGGGAAAGTGTGTAATAATGCAACAATCCAATTGTGCTGCTTTAATTTTAAACTGCCTGCATTCTTCTCTGGCATTCCCTATTGGTTTGGGCTAAATTGCAGTATTTAAATTGACTGAATGGAGGAGTAATTTAAGTCAGTGTCCTTCGAGTATTCTGTACAGGTTTAATGCTGCAGCATAAATTAGTGCTGTAAAAGTGTGTGCTTAAAATAAGGGGAGGGGGAGACGCAAAGACAACAGGACAGCCTGGAATGTGTTTGCAAAGCTACTTTTTAATGGAAGAATTGTAGCTTATGACATCAACTTCTAGA
>NW_020917289.1:0-742 GCF_003984885.1 Neopelma chrysocephalum | reverse complement strand
GACACGGCCTGGGCCAGCTCGAGGCGCAGCGGCCCCGACAGCGGCGCCGCCATGACGGACACGGCGGCGGCTCCGCGCGCCTCCTCACGGCCCGCGCGGGGCGGAGCGCCGCCCGCGCCCCGCCGCGCCCCCTGCCGGCCGGGAGGACCGCGAGGGAGGGCGGGGCAGGGCGGGGCGCCCCAGGTTCGAGTCCCGCTCCCGCCGGGAGCCCCGAACTCAGGGCTGGGCACCCGGGGACCGGCACGGCCGGGACAGAGCGGGAGCACCCACGGCACCCTGCCCGGGCAACACGAGAGCTCTACTTGTGTTTGTTTTGAATATATTAATATTTTAAATATACATATTTAATATACTTATATAGTCAATATCACTATATAAGTAATGTGTTTATATATTTAATATATTTATATAATATAGTTATACATATTATATATTTATATATTAAATAGATTTAGATAATAAACATATTTATGTATTATATTACTATATAGAGAGTTCAAGAAGCATTTGTACAACACTCTCATGGTGGATTCTTGGGGTATTTATTCTGTGCAGGGCCAGGAGTTGGTGACTCGATGATCCTGATGGGTCCTTTCCAACTCAGCATATTCTATGATATTTTTAATGTATTTAACATATTTATATTTATTTTTTTTGTGTATTTATTATTATTACTCAGCCTAAGTTAACTATCATCTAGAAGTTGATGTCATAAGCTACAATTCTTCCATTAAAAAGTAGC
>NW_020917288.1:0-302 GCF_003984885.1 Neopelma chrysocephalum | reverse complement strand
GGGATATTCCAGGCATGGGATGTTCCAAACACGGGATGTTGCAGGCAGGGAATGTTCCAAACACGGGATCTTCCAGACATGGGATGTTCCAGGCACGGAATATTCCGAACACGGGATGTTCCGGATACGGGGTGTTTCAGACACGAGTGGTCCAGTGACGGGATATTCAGACATGGGATATTCCAGGCATGGAATGTTCTGAACACGGGATATTCCTGAAACTGTATAGTGCAGACACCGGACATTCTAGACATGGAATGTTCCGGATACCGGATATTGCAGGCATGGGATGTTCCAGACAC
>NW_020917287.1:0-2073 GCF_003984885.1 Neopelma chrysocephalum | reverse complement strand
TCGTTTCGCTCCAATGCACCCCAAGGGGAATTATTGATCAGACCCCGGGTCACCCCCTCCCCCTTTTCTGTGGGGCGGGTACCTGTTTTTTTGGCTGGATGCTTTGCTGAGGTGGCGACTGGTGGACGAGGGCCTGGAAGGGCGGCATCTGTGGGGAATGCATCATGAGAGGGGAGGGGGCTTCCCGCAGGTGACCTGGGAACAGGGGGGGCACCACAGTCAGTGTCAGGCGGTGGCAGTGCCACCATGGCATCGTCATGCCCGCCACGCCCACCCCGGCATCACCCCGGCACTGCCGAACCCGCCCCGGCACCGCCCTGGCACCACCATGTCTGCCCTGGTACCTTCACACCTGCCCCGGAACCACTACACCTTCCTTGGCACCACCCTGGCACCGCCGCACCCGCCCCAGCACTGCCACGTCCACCCTGGCACCACCACGCCCATCTCAGCACCGCCATGCCCGCCCCGGCACTGCCCTGGCAGTGCCACGCCCACTCCGGCACCACCACGCCCACCCTGGCACTGACACACCCACCCCAGCAACGCCACACCCATCCCGGAACTGCCATGCTTGCCCTGGCACCGCCACGCCCGCCCTGGCACTGTCATGTCTGTCCTGGCACTGCCATGGCCGCCCCAGCACTGTCATGCCCACCCTGGCACCACCACACCCACCTTGGCACTGACACACCCGCCCCGGAACCGCCACGCCCACCATGGCACCACCACGCCCACCCTGGCACTGTCGCGCCCACCCTGGAACCATCACGCCCACCCCAGCACCACCATGGCATCACCATGCCCACCGTGGCACTGCCACGCCCACCCCGGCACTGCCACGCCCACCCCGGCATCACCACGCCCGCTCTGGCACCGCCACGCCCACCCCAGCACTGCCCAAGATCCTCAACAACTGGAGATCCTCAAGAACTCCAGATCCTCAAAATCGGGGGATTCTCAAGATCCTCAACAACAGGAGATCCTTGAGATCCTCAAAAATTGGAGCTCCTCAATAACTCCAGATCCTCAAAACCTGGGGATCCTTGAGATCCTCAAAACTGGAGATCCCTCAGATCCTCAACAACTGGAGATCCTTGGGGTCCCCAAAAACGGGAGATCCTCGAGCTCCTCAACAACAGGAGACCCCCGAGATCCTCAACAACTGGAGATCCTCAACAATGGGAGATCCCCAACCATGGGACATTCCTGAGATCCTCAACAACTGGAGATCCCCGAGATCCTCAACAACTCCACACCCTCGAGATCCTCAACAACTGGAGATTCCTGAGATCCTCAACAACTCCACACCCTCCAGAAGTGACCGCCCCGAGCTCCTCCACCCCCCGACGCTGGTAGGACCCGTTCCCAAGGCTCCCTCCCCACCCACCACCCCTTCCCCGCTCCTCCTCCTCCTCCTCCTCACCGCCGCCGTAGGGGTCGGCCTTGTGGTGCCGCGGCGAGGGGTGGTGCTGGATGACCTGCTGCGGCTTGGCGGGCGCCGGCGGCTGCGCCGGGGGCTGGGGGGGCTGCGGGGGCGGCGGGTGCTGCTGCTGCTGCTGCTGCTGCTGCTGCTGCTGCTGCGGTTGCGGCGGCGGCGGCGGCGCCGGGGGCAGGTGTGCCGGGAAGGGCAGGGGGGGCTGCATGTGCAGCGGGCGCGGCGGCGGCTGCAGCTGCTGCACCGCCGGGTGCGTCGGGGGCGGCGGCGGCGGCGGCAGCGCCGGTTGTTGCTGCTGCTGCGGCTGCGGCGGCGGCGGCGCCTGCGACTGGACCTTCACTGAAGGGAGAAGCGGAGTCTGCGGCTGCACCTTCTGCAGCTGCTGCAGGTAGAGCTGCATCTGGCTGGCGCTCAGGGGCAGCCCGTGGTGCGGCGGCGGCGGCGGCTCCTCGTCCTCCAGCAGCACCTGCGGCGGCTGCGGCAGCGGCGGCTGCGGGAGGAGCGGCTGCGGCGGCGGCGGCGGCGGCGGCAGCGCCGGGGACACGGCCGGGGGGCGCGGGGGTTTGGGCGGCAGCGCCGCGGCGCGGTTGCTGGGCCTCGAGGGCTGCTGAGGCAGAGCGTTGTGCAAAGCTGCA
>NW_020917286.1:0-433 GCF_003984885.1 Neopelma chrysocephalum | reverse complement strand
TTTTTGGGGTAGAATAAAAGGGATTTTAGAGGTGAAATAAAAGGATTCTGGGGGGAATAAAAAGGTTTTTGGGGTAGAAAAAAGGGGATTTTGGGGTCGTGCCCCTCCCCCGTCCTGAGGGCCCCTCCCCCCGTTCCAGGATTGGCCGGGGGGGCCGTTTTGGGCGGAAGGGCGTGGCCATCAACATGGTGACCGAGGAGGACAAACGGACCCTGCGGGACATCGAGACCTTCTACAACACGGCCATCGAGGAGATGCCGCTCAACGTCGCCGATCTCATCTAAAAACCCTCCCCCAAACCAAATTCCACCCACCCCCCCCCCCCCCCAAAAAAAAAAAGCCCCTCCCCCCTGGTGGTGATTTGATTTTTTTCCCCCCATTTTAACTTTTTTTCCTGTTTTTTTTGTTTGGTTTTTTTTATTTTTTTTTTATT
>NW_020917285.1:0-758 GCF_003984885.1 Neopelma chrysocephalum | reverse complement strand
TGTGCAGGGCCAGGGGTTGGACTGGATGATCCTTGTGGGTCCTTTCCAACTCAGCACATCCTGTGATTCTGTGAACTAATAACTTGATACCCAGTACAGTGTCTGCCCTGGAGAGCAAGACAGGAATTGCTGTTGTGCCTTTGTGCAGGAGCTGAATCTCCCTTTAACATGTTCACACTGAGCTCAGGGTCCCCAGAGGGCTCCTGATTTTCCTCTGCTCCCAGGTTTCCTCTTTGGAGCTGATGTGTCAGAGAGCAGAAGGGAAGGATTTGTGCCCCTTATCTCGGTTCAGAGGATGGTGACGCCCCTGAAAATCCACTAATCCCCCAGATAAGAGCCCTGTGAGCAGATTTTTTAGGATGAAACGTGTGCAGGGATTTATGTTATTCTTGCAAACACTGAAATCATATGTTTTGCTGTGTGAGAGCCCCAAATTTCATGTCACTCCAGCAATTAGCTCCAGGATCAGGCTTATTTCAGACAGGATTAACCAGAGGAGCAGGACAGGGGTTATAACAAAGAGAAAACTAAGATCAGATGAACAAGACTTTCAATATAACGTTACTTAGACCGTTGCAAACCACTGTGAGAGAAACAGAATTATAAAATACATTTTCTTGAGTTTTTATTTTTCCTAACAGAATTGTTCCTTTGGTTGCAATTTGGTGGTGGTAGTCAATGTGAAGAGGAGAACAAAGACAGGTGGATGTGGAAAATCCTCCAGCTTCCTGGGGAATTAACATCTGACACAGATGTTG
>NW_020917284.1:0-4217 GCF_003984885.1 Neopelma chrysocephalum | reverse complement strand
GAGCTGAAATCCGGGATTTTGGGGCCCAAGATGGCGGCCCAAGATGGTGCCCCAAGATGGCCGCTTTAGCCCCGCCCCCTCCGCTCCCCGATAGGCCTGCTGGTTCCCGTCGCCCTATTGGTTGGCACGGCGGCCAATCGGGTGGCTCACCACACCCAGGAGTTCGCGCAGCGCCCCCTGGTGGTGCGGCGGGGGCAGCTCTTCCACGTGGGCGTGGTCTTGCCCCGCCCCTTCGACCCCGATGGCGACGCCCTCTGCATCGAGCTCACCCTGGGTAGGGGAAATTAATTAATTAATTCATTAATTAGGGGTTAATTAATGCGGGAGGGGGGATTAGGGGTGAATTGGTGTGTAATTTATTAATTTATTAATTTATTAATTTATTAATTAATTTATTAATTAATGATTTATTTATTATTAATTTATTAATTAATGATTTTATTTATTTATTTTTAATTAATTAATGATTTTATTTATTTATTATTAATTAATTAATTAATGATTTTATTTATTTATTATTAATTTTTAATTTATTAGTTAATGATTTTATTTATTGATTTATTATTAATTTATTAATTTATTAATGAATTTATTTAATTATTATTTATGGTTTATTTATTTATTTATTTATTTATTTAATTTATTTTTAGGAATAATTGACTTACTTGATTATTTAATTTAATGAATTATTTAAATTAATTAATTGGCAGGTTAATAACTTAATTAATTAACCGATTAATAACTTAATTGGTTTATATGAGTGCTTAATTAAATTAATTAATGGACTGACTATTAAGTTATTTAGTTATTTAATTGTTTAATTACTGGATTAAATAATTAAATTACTGTCTTAAATAATTACTGGATTAATGATTTAATTGGGTGTTAATTAATGCGAAAGGTCAGATTAATTTAATTTCATTAGTTGATGGATAAATAATTAATTAACTGATTAATAATTTAATTGTTTTATATGAGTGCTTAATTAAATTAATTAATGGATAGACTATTAAGTTATTTAGTTATTTAATTGATTAATTACTGGGTTAAATGATTAAGTTACTGGATTAAGTAATTGCTGGATTAATGATTTAATTGGGTGTTAATTAATGGGGAGGTGGGATTTGGGGTTAATTGGTGTTTAATTCATTTATCAATTAATTAATTGAAGGATTAATAACTTCATTAATTAATTGATTAATAATTTAATTGGTTTATTGAGTGTTTAATTAAATTAATTAATGGATGGATTAATGACTTATTTAGTTAATTAATTGATTAACTACTGGATTAAATGATTAAATTAATGGATTAAGTAATTACTGGATTAATGATTTAATTGGGTGTTAATTAATGCGAAAGGTCAGATTAATTTGATTTCATTAATTGATGGATAAAAAACTCAAATAATTAACTGACCAATAATTTAATTGGTTTGTTTGGATGTTTAGTTAAATTAATTAATGGATGGATTAATAATTTATTTAATTAAATAATTGCTGGATTAACGATTTAATGGGGTGTTAATGAATGCGGGAGGTGGGATTCGGGGGTTAATTGGTCTTTCATTAATTAATCAATTAATTAATTGATGGAATAATACCTTAGGTAATTAACTGATTAATAATTTAATTGGTTTGTTTGGTTGTTTAATTAAATTGATGAATGGAGTGATTCATCACTTATTTAGTTAATTAATTGATTAATTAGTGGAGGAAATAATTAAATTACTGAATTATTAATGATTTAATGGGGTGTTAATGAATGCGGGAGGTGGGATTAGGGGTTATTTGTTGTTTATTTTATTAATTAAATTTAATTGACAGTATATATTCAATATTCATTATATGTAATATTTTATATTACGTATTATATAGAATATAAATACAATTATATTATATTATATTATGTTATATTATTTTTTATTATAATGTGTTATCTTGCATTATTTACTTGTCTATTTATATTTTATATAGTTGCGTATTATAAGGAATTATCATTAATTATTATTTAACAACGTATTCATACATTAATGATATAATAATATATTATATATATTATTATATATATTTTTTATATATATAATATATTTCAATGTGTTGGTATATTAATATTATATTATTAGTTATTTTTTACTTTTTGTGTCTAAACTCCCTCATTTATTATTAAATATTATTTATTTTTATTATAAGTGTATTATCAGTGTAATTATATTATCAATGTAATTATATATATCGATATAATTATTTTAATAATGAACCATACATTAATGTAACAATATAATAATAATCAATAGTGTATAATAATAACAATATACATTATATATATATTTTATGTATATATATTATATGTATAATAACAATAATATTAAATATTTATTTATTTATTTATATGTGCATGTTTATACATTAATATATAAATAATGATTAATATGATTCGTACTATATCACATATTAATAACATATTTTTATATAATATATTATATATTCTTAGTAAATTGATAGAATAACAATTAATACTCTGTGAATAGATTAATATATTAATGATGCATTAATATATTAATGATGCATATTATTAATGTGCATTAATAATATATTAATATAATAGTTAATAATAGTATGCATATTAATTAATAACAGAATTATCTAATATATTATATGTATCGATGGTATATTAATATAATTGTAATTAATAACGCGTTAATATATTCATATATTAACAATAATCTATTAATATATTAATAACGCATTATTAATATTAATAATATTAATTATTGTACATTTTCAGGCCCCACCCCCCAGGTTGCCAAGGGCACCCACGTGTTGATCCCATTGGGCGAATCCTCCCCCACCGGTTGGACGGCGGAGGCGGAAGAGGAGGGGCCGGGGGCGGGGCCTGCGGGTGGCCACGCCCTGTGGGTGGGGCTTAAAGCCCCTCCGGACGCTCCCATTGGTCGGTACCGGTTGAGCGTCAAGACGAGGACGGAGCAGGGCGACTACGCGGCGCCTTTTGATGACGTCAACGACCTCGTGCTGCTCTTCAATCCCTGGTGTCCTGGTGGGAAATTTGGGGGAAAAAAGGGGATTTTGGGGAATTTTGGGATTTGGGGGATTTGAGGGGAAATTTGGGGGAAAATTGGAGGAAAATTGGAATTTTTTGGAGAAAATTTGGGGGAAATGGGGAAGTTTTGGGGGAAAAAATGGGGGAAATTGGGGGATTTTGAGGGGAAATTTTGGGGGAAAAATGGGGAAATTTGGGGGGAAAAATGGGGATTTTTTGGGGAAAAATGAAGTTTGGGGGGAAATTTTGAGGGGAAATTTTGGGGGAAAAATGGGGATTTTTGGGGGGAAATTTAAGGGAAAATTTGGGGGAAAAATGGGGAAATTTGGGGAAAAAATGGGGAAATTTGGGGGAAATTTTGGGGAAAAAATGGGAAAATGTTGGGGAAAAATGGGATTTTTGGTTGGAAATTTAGGGGAAAATTTTGGGGAAAAAATGGGGGATTTTGGGGAAGTTTGGGGGGAAAATTGGAATCTTTTGGGGAAAAAATGGGGGAAAATGGGATTTTTGGGGGAGAATTTTGGGAAAAATGGAAAGATTTGGGGAAAAAATGGGGGAATTTTGGGGAAAATAAAGGGGATTTTGGGAAAAAATGTGGATTTTTAGGATTTGAGGGTTTTTAGGATTTAAGGGGTTTGGGGGTTGAGGGTTTTAAGGATTTGGGGGAAAATGACTTTTGATGACGTCAACGACCTCGTGCTGCTCTTCAACCCCGGGTGTCCTGGGGGGAAATTTGGGGGGAAAAAGGGGGATTTTGGGGAATTTTGGGATTTGGGGGCAAAAGGGGAAATTTGGGGGAAAATTGGAGGAAAATTGGAATTTTTTGGGGAAAATTTGGGGGAAATGGGGAAGTTTTGGGGGAAAAAATGGGGGAAATTGGGGGATTTTGAGGGGAAATTTTGGGGGAAAAATGGGGAAATTTTGGGAAATTTGGGGTTTGGGGGGAAAGGGGAAAAAATGGGGAAATTTGGGAAAATTTGGAGGGGAAATGGGGAAATTTGGGGAAAAAATGGGGGGAAAATGGGAAAATTTGGGGGAAAAAATGGGTGGAAAATGGGATTTTTGGGGGAAATTTGGGGGAAAAAAAGGGGAAATTTTGGGGAAAAATGGGATTTTTGGTTGGAAATTTAGGGGAAAATTTTGGGGAAAAAATGGGG
>NW_020917283.1:0-2117 GCF_003984885.1 Neopelma chrysocephalum | reverse complement strand
TTTGGGTATTTTTAGGTATTTTTTGGAGCATTTTTAGTATTTTTTAGTGAATTTTTTAGGGCTTTTTTTCGGTATTTTTAGCATTTTTAATGAATTTTTTAGGAGTTTTTTTGGTTATTTTTAGGTATTTTTTTTAGGATTTTTAGCATTTTTTAATGAATTTTTTTGGGTGGTTTTTTGGAGTGTTTTTAGCGTTTTTAATGATTTTTTTAGGGCATTTTTTGGTTACTTTTAGGTATTTTTTGGAGCATTTTCTGCATTTTTTAATGAGTTTTTTGAGGCTTTTTTGGGGCTTTTTTTGGTTATTTTTAGGTATTTTTTTTGAGCATTTTTAGCATTATTTAATGATTTTTTTAGTGTGTTTTTTTCGTTATTTTGAGGTGTTTTTTGAGGATTTTTAGCATTTTTTAAAAGATTTTTTAGGGTTTTTTTAGAGCATTTTCAGCATTTTTTGATGAATTTTTTAGGGGTATTTTTAGGTATTTTTTAGAGCATTTTTAGCTTTTTTTAATGCTTTTTTTAGGTTGTTTTTTTGGTCATTTTCCGGTATTTTTGGAGCATTTTTAGCAATTTTTTATGACATTTTTAGGGCTTTTTTTGGACATTTTTAGGGCTTTTTTTGAGCGTTTTTAGGGTTTTTTAGAGGATTTTTAGCATTTTTTTGTAAGTTTTTTAGAGATTTTGTTTGGTTACTTTTAGATTTTTTTTGGAGTAATTTCAGCATTTTTTTATGAGGTTTTGGGGCATTTTCAGGGGGTTCTTAGATAATTTTTTGAGCATTTTTAGCGTTTTTTAATGAATTTTCTTGGTCTTTTTTTTGGTTATTTTTAGGTATTTTTTGGAGCATTTTTAAAGTATTTTTTTATGGCTTTTTTTTGGTTATTTTTAGGTATTTTTTTGAGCATTTTTAGCAGTTATTTAATGAATTTTTTAGGTCTTTTTTTTGGCATTTTTGGGGATTTTTTTAGGAATTTTAGCATTTTTAGTGAATTTTTTAGTGTGGCTTTTTGGTTATTTTTAGGTAATTTCGAGCATTTTTAGCATTTTTAGTGAATTTTTTAGAGTGGTTTTTTGGTCATTTTTAGGTATTTTTTGGAGCGTTTTTAGCACATTTTATGATTTTTTTAGGTTGTTTTTTTGGTCATTTTCTGGTATTTTTGGAGCATTTTTAGCATTTCTTTGGAATTTTTAGGGCTTTTTTTTGTTTATTTTTAGGTATTTTTTTGAGGGGTTTTGGCATTTTTTATGAATTTTTTAGGGCTTTTTTTGAGCATCTTTAGGGTTTTTTAGAGGATTTTTAGCATTTTTTAATAAATTTTTTAGTGATTTTGTTTGGTTATTTTTAGATATTTTTTTGGAGTAATTTCAGCATTTTTTTATGAGGTTTTGGGGCATTTTTAAGGAGTTCTTAGATAATTTTTTGAGCATTTTTAAATGAATTTTTTTGGTTGTTTTTCCGGTTATTTTTAGATATTTTTTGGAGCATTTTTAGCATTTTTTAATGAGTTTTTTAAGGCTTTTTTTGGGCATTTTTAGGGGGGGTCTGGGGGTCACCTGTGGGGGTGGGGAGGGGTTTTGGGGGTCACCTGGGGGGGTCTCAATGTCATTTTTTCCCCTCCCCCCCCTCAGGTGACGCCGCCCAAGGACCCCCCGCCGAGGGGGGGGAGGGGCCGAGACCCCTCGGGGATCTCCTGGGGACCCTCCCCCCGCAGGTAACCACCCCTCCCCCCCCTTCCCAAATTTTGGGGTCTCTTCCACCCCCTCCCCAAATCCTGGGATTTCTCTATCCTTAAATTGACCCAAAAATCACTAAAATTGACCCAAAAATCACTAAAATTGAGCCAAAAATCACTAAAATTGACCCAAAAATCACTAAAATTGGCCCAAAAATCACTAAAATTGGCCCAAAAATCACTAAAATTGACCCAAAAATCACTTGAATTGGCCCAAAAATCACTTAAATTGATCTAAAAATTTCTTAAATGGACACAAAAATCGCTTAAATTGACCCAAAAGTCACTTAAATTGACCCAAAAATCACTAAAATTGACCTAAAAATCAATTAAGTTGACCCAAAAATCAATTAAATTGAATTAAAAATCAATTAAATTTACCCC
>NW_020917282.1:0-2757 GCF_003984885.1 Neopelma chrysocephalum | reverse complement strand
GTCACCTCGCCTCGGGGGCAGGAAGGGTGTGACGTCATCGCCGTCGGCCGTGACGTCATCGGCGAGGTCGTCCCAGGCGGTGACGTCATCGCCGAGCAGGGAGGAAGTGATGTCATCGTCGGCGGTGATGACGTCATCGGCGGGGAGGGGCCCCAGCCCCGCGAACGTGACGTCATCGTCGTCTCCCGTGACGTCATCGAGGAGGTCGTCCCCGGCCGTGACGTCATCGACGAGGTGCCCGCCCCCGGGGATGACGTCATCGCTGATGTCATCGTCATCGGGGAGGGAGGGAAGGCGGCGGCGAGTGATGACGTCACCGGCGACGTCGTATCCGGGCGTGACGTCATCCCCGGGCTCGTCCGGGAGCGGGGGCGTGACGTCACCCCAGGCGATGACATCATCGGCGAAGCTGTCCCCGCCCGTGACGTCATCGGGGAAGCCGCGGTCGATGACGTCATCGGCGGCGTCGCTCTCGGAGCTGGTGACGTCATAGGCGGCGTCGCGTCCCGCGGTGACGTCATCGTCCGCGTCGCGTCCCACGGTGACGTCATCGGTGGCGTCACTCTTGGGGGTGACGTCATCGCCCGGCTCCGGCCCCTCGATGACGTCATAGTCGAGGTCGTGGTCGGTGATGACGTCATCGCTGAGGTCGTCCTCGGTCAGGCCCATCCCGGCCGTGACGTCATCGGTGACGTCACATCCATCGACGATGACGTCACCGGCGAAATCACCCCACGCGATGACGTCATCGGTGAAGTCACCCCCGGGGCCAATGATGTCATCGGGCCCGGGGGTGGGGGCGATGACGTCACTCCCGGCGATGATGTCACTGTCAGGGGGTCCCTCTGGGCTGAAGGAAGTGACGTCATCGCCCGGCGCATGGGAAGTGACGTCACCGGGGAGGGGGGACCCGATGACGTCACCGTCAGGGAGACCTCCCGCGGGGGGAGGGGTGGGGCCGGCCCCCTCTTCGGTGACGTCACCAGTGACATCACCGCCCTTTCCAGCGACGACGTCGTCCGTGACGTCATTGGTAGTGACGTCATCGGCGGTGGTGACGTCATCCTCGTCCGTGACGTCATCGTCCTCGGGGGGCGGGGCCTCCACGGTGATGGTGATGCCGCCGGCCCGGAGGGTGGCACCGGGGGCGCCCAGGGCCGTGACGTCACCAGTGTCACCAACGTCACCTTCAGTGTCCCCAACGTCCCCAGTGTCCTTTGGGGTCGGGACATCCCTGTCCCCAGTGTCCCCGTCATTGTCCCCAAAGTCCCTGGGGATGGTGACATCCCTGTCCCCAGTGTCCCCAACGTCCCCGTCAACGTCCCCAGTGTCCTTTGGGGTCAGGACATCCCTGTCCCCAATGTCCCCAACGTCCCCAACGTCCCTGTCATTGTCCCCAACGTCCCCAACGTCCCTGTCATTGTCCCCAATGTCCCCATCAATGTCCCCTGGGACTGGGACATCCCTGTCCCCGATGTCCCCAACGTCCCCGATGTCCCCTGGTGTGGGGACACCCCTGTCCCCGACGTCCCCAGTGTCCCTCGGGGGCGCGTCCCCAAAATCCTGGGCCAGGGTGTCCCCAGGGGCTGGGACACCCCTGTCCCCAGTGTCCCCAGTGTCCCCAACATCCCTCAGGACCGGGACCTGCGTGTCCCCAACGCCCCTCGGGGTGGTGACATCCCTGTCCCCAGTGTCCCCCATGTCCCCCATGATGGTGACACCCCTGTCCCCAGTGTCCCCAACATCCCCGGGGGTGGTGACACCCCTGTCCCCAAGGTTTGGGACATCCCTGTCCCCAATGTCCTCGTCCCCAGGAACCGGAACATCCTTGTCCCCAGTGTCCCTTGAGGAGGTGACACCCCTGTCCCCCGTGTCCCCAACATCCCACTGGAGGGTGACATCCTTGTCCCCAAGGCTCGGGACATCCCTGTCCCCAGTGTCCCCAGCGTCCCTGGGGGTGGTGACACCCCTGTCCCCAAGGCTCGGGACGTCCCTGTCCCCAATGTCCTTGTCCCCAGTGTCCTTAGGGACTGGGACATCCCTGTCCCCAAGGCTCGGGACGTCCCTGTCCCCGATGTTCCTCTCCCAGATGTCCCTCAGGGCGGTGACACCCCTGTACCCCCCGTCCCCGATGTCCCCAGGGATGTCCCCCAGGACGGTGACCCCCCTGTCCCTGTCCCCACTGTCCCCTGGGGCTGGGATGTCCCTGTCCCCGAGGTTTGGGATGTCCCTGATGTCCCTTGGGGTGGTGACATTCCTGTCCCCGAGGTTTGGGATGTCCCTCGTGTCCCTTGGGGTGGTGACACCCCTGTCCCCAGGGGCTGGGACACCCCTGTCCCTGGTGTCCCTTGGGGAGGTGACATTCCTGTCCCCGCTGTCCCTCGGGGTAGGGACACCCCTGTCCCCAATGTTTGGGGTGTCCCTGATGTCCCTGGGGGTGGTGACGCCCCTGTCCCCGCTGTCCCCGATGTTCCTCTCCCAGATGTCCCTCAGGGCGGTGACACCCCTGTACCCCCCGTCCCCGATGTCCCCCGTGTCCCTGTCCCCGAGCTTCGGGACACCCCTGTCCCCAGGGATGTCCCTGGGAGCTGTGACACCCCTGTCCCCAAGGTTTGAGATGTCCCTGATGTCCCTCGGGGCGGTGACACCCCTGTCCCCAACGTCCCTGTCCCCAAGGTTGGTGACGTCCCTGTCCCACATGTCCCTCAGGGCGGTGACACCCCGGTAGCCAACGGTCCTGTCCCCGATGTCCCCAAG
>NW_020917281.1:0-730 GCF_003984885.1 Neopelma chrysocephalum | reverse complement strand
CCGGGAATGGGGTTGGAATTCCATCCCAGGATCCCCCCGGGGTGTGTCCGTGGCCCCCACTCACGTCCACGAACTCGGAGGTGAGTTTGAAGGCCGAGGTCTCGAAGCCCAGGTTCCGGGGGGAGCTGGACAGGATGAAGCCGAAGTCGATGTGGATGATGTGGCCCTCGGCGTCCAGCAGGATGTTCCCGTTGTGCCTGAGGAGAATTCCCGGGAAAAATCAGTATTCCCGGGAAAACTCGTTATTTTATTAAACCCCCTTATTTTATTAAACCTCGTTACTTTATTAAACTTCATTATTTTATTAAACCTCGTTATTCCCATTGAACCCCCTTATTTTATTAAACCTTGATATTTTATTAATCCTTGTTATTCCCATTAAACCTCGTTATTCCTGTGAAACCTTGTTATTCCTGTTATATATAATATATATAAATATAATATAATACAATATATAAATATATTTATATATTATATATAAATATATAAATACATTATTTATACATTATATACCATACATATTATATATTATTATATAAAAATATATTTATATATTGTATTATGTAATATAATAATTATATAATACATTATATAATATTAGATTTATATATAATTATATAAAATTATATAAATAACTGTATTTAATAACTATATTGATTTATATTAAAATTATATACTTATCATTTATAATTTGCATTTAAAATATAATTTATCATAATTTCTAATAAAT
>NW_020917280.1:0-2215 GCF_003984885.1 Neopelma chrysocephalum | reverse complement strand
AGAGTACAGTGCCCAAGAGCTGCCCCAAAGGGAAGGTGTGAGTGACACAAGGCTGTCTCAGGGGGGAGCTGATGTGAGTTATAGCACTTGGGACAAATCTGTGAGTGCTGGGGACACCCTGGCTGTTCCCCTGGAGAGGCACCGCTCTCCCAGCAGCATGAGCACAGCGTTGGCAGCAGAGGCAACCCAGGACCTGCCCAGTCCAGCTCCTGCCCCGCTGAGTCCCACGGAGGCCGAGCCAGCAGCTCCTGCCCCAGCTGGAGCTGCTGAGCAGGAGGAGCCCCAGGAGCCTCTGGCTGCTGAGGAGACAAAGGCAGAAGGTTCTCCAAGCGTTGGGGAGCTGGTGCCATCAGCAGGGACAGAGAGCCCGGTCCCTGCCCCACAGAGCCCCTCAGAGAGCAGCCAGGCCCCGCTGGGCAGTGACCAGCAAATCACCACTGAGACCCTGAGTGAGGCTGAGCCTGTGATGCAGGGATCTGACCAGCAACTGGAGAAACAGGGAGACCAGGAACAAAGCACAGCTGCAGAAATGCAAGAAACAGCAGCAGGGATAGAGAGCTCGATCCCTGCCCCACAGAGCCCCTCAGAAGGCAGCCAGGCCCCACTGGGCAGTGACCAGCAAATCACCCCTGAGATCCGGAGTGAGGCTGACCCTGTGATGCAGGGATCTGACCAGCAACCGGAGAAACAGGGAGACCTGGAGCAAAGCACGGGTGCAGAAACGCAAGAAACAGCAGCAGGGACACAGAGCCCAGTCCCTGCCCCACAGAGCCCCTCAGAGGGCAGCCAGGCCCCGCTGGACCAGCAAATCACCACTGAGACCCTGAATGAGGCTGAGCTTGTGATGCAGGGATCTGACCAGGAGGTGGAGAAACAGGGAGACACGGAACAAAGCACGGGTGCAGAAACACAAGAATGAGCAGCAGGGACACATGGTTTTCAACCGTAAGAAATTAAAGGGAAAAAACTGGTGGTTTATATCAGCCTTTTTTTCTCCATCCCCCACCGGGAGTCACCTTTACAGTTCCCTTTTCCTTCTGAGTGCACTGAGACCAAATGCTACACTTCAAGACTTAAATCCACATTTAAAGTTGTTACTTAATGGAAAGACAGGCAAAACCATCCAGGTTGGCAGGGATGCCAGAAGGGAAGGACGTGGTACTGACAGCAGCAGTTTCACCACCAGCTCCTTTGTTTCAGCAAGGAGGCAGCAAACCTGGTAAATCCAGAGCCCATGGAATTGTGTCAGTCAGATGGCTGAGGCACTTTATAGAGCCTTGTTCCTTTTTATACCTTCCCTGTGCTGTGCACTTTCACTTCCCCTCTTTTCACCTCAGTGCAGCCCAGCTCTGTCTCTCTCTATCTGTGACCCCTCTGCAAGTCAGGAATTGGGAAGGAACCACATTTTTCTCTCCTCAAAACTTGTGCCTTCCCACTTGCTCTGATTTGGAAGCAAAACTCTCTTTTCTGTTCACCTGAGCTGTTCATTTTCACCGTGGATGGCTCAAACAGCAGGCACTGGCACTTCAAACCAGTGTAAGGAGTTGGAAAATTGGAGTGAAAATAAATCATCCGAAACCACAACTAATCTGTCTTCTGCCACTCACTGGAATTGGTGCAGGTTCCTGGTAAATGATGCACGGGAAGTGTATGAAAACATGAGGAAATTTGATTTTACTGCTTGTGTGATGTAATGCAGCCCTGAAAAGAAGCGATGCTTTCACACACGTGTGTGCACACACGACTAAAGCACATGAACTCTTAGTTCCACACTGATTCCTTGCACCCAACTTGCTTTTTTTCCTGCTGTTACTCATTTGAGCTTAAATGTTTGCAAAATAAACCAGATCAGAGGAAACGAGAAAACAAGCTTAAAAAAATCAAAAACCCACTGACAAAACCGCAAAAGAAAGTTTTTTTTCTCGCAGCATAGTTTTTCTTTTACTAAATCTTTTGCCAGTAAATAGGTTGATCCTAAGTACCTCTTTATGCCTTTTGAACTGCATGTATTTATAATTATTTATTATTTATTGTGCATTTTGAACCTCAGGTACAACAGACTAGTGCAATGAAAACTAGTTTTTATTGCAAATAGATTAAAGAACTAGGGGGTTTTATCCCAAAGAGACTAAACCCTGTGTGTTTAGTGGCACCTCTGACCCAGCTGGTCCCAGTATCTCCACAGATTTTTGCCCTGTGCCGAATTTCATACACC
>NW_020917279.1:0-343 GCF_003984885.1 Neopelma chrysocephalum | reverse complement strand
CGTGCCAGCAAGGTGAGGTGCCAGGGGAGGTGCTGGGGATGCTCTGCTGGACCCGATGCCCGTGGAAAGGCCATGGGGGCACCCCTACCCCCCTCACCCAGCCTCTGCCTGGTTCTGCCAGGCAGCAGCACAGAGACCGGGACAGCAGCACCCAGGACTGAGCCTTCCAGGCAGGTCGTGCTGATGCTTTGCCCAGGGGCCAAGTCCCATTTCCCACCTCCACAGCCATTTTCTGCCTGGGAAATGTGCCCCCTCCTGCCCACCCACACCCCGGGTCATGCTGGCAGGGCTGTGCCTCTTCCAGGCTTCACAGTATGACAAGGTACTTGGCTGTGGAGCTCCA
>NW_020917278.1:0-489 GCF_003984885.1 Neopelma chrysocephalum | reverse complement strand
AAACCCCTCAAGAACCCCCCAAATCCCCTTGGGACCCCCCTGACTGCTAGATATTGATCCCAGGACCTCCCAGACCCCCCAGCCTCCCAACAAGGACCCCTCAGACCCCCTCAGGGACTCCCAAACACCCCCAAGACCCCCCCAAACCCCTTCAGGGCCCCCCAAACTCCCTTTTATCTCCCCCAAATCCCCCTGGGACCCCCTCAACCCCCCAGATATCGATCCCAGCACCTCAGTCCCACCAGTAAGGGGTCCCCACGAAGGAATTGGCTGGGGAGGCCACGGGGGCCGAGCCAAAGTTGCCCAGTTTGACCAGTCCAGGGGGTGACAGGAGGATGTTCCCAGCCTTGATGTCCCTGCAGGGGGGACAGGGAGGTCACTGTGAGGGACTGGGAGGCACTGGGATGAACTGAGAGGGGATTGGGAAGGAGCAGGAGGGAGTGGGAAGGGGTTTAAGTGGGAATTCATGGGAATTGGGGGGGTCTGGGG
>NW_020917277.1:0-5050 GCF_003984885.1 Neopelma chrysocephalum | reverse complement strand
AGGCTCCTCTCTGCTCCTGCTCCAGCTCAGCCAATTGCCTCGGTCAGGAAGAAGCAGATCTCTCATCTCAGCTCTCTCAGCCTCTACCCGGCTGTGATGCCACAGCTTCAGCACCTCCAGGTCCAGGAGCCACCCAAACGAGCCCCTCTGCCCCTGAGCCCCCTGGCTCTGCACTCCAACCAGGTCTGAAGGTGGGACCCCCACCAGGGTAGGGGTTTGCCCACCTCCTATGTACAAATAAAGAGAGTTTGAGCCATCACCAAGTGTCCGGGTGGTCCCACCAGCAAAGCCTCAAGGCCCCAGCCCTGGCTGAGCTCCGTGCCCGGGCGCAGCCGTGGATGCCCACGGTGTGGGCAGCAGGAGCCAGGCTGGGGCTCCTGTGACCAGCAGCAGGGCCCCGAGGGGCTGAGGGAGCCCTTGGTGAGGGTCCTTGGGCTGAGGGCACCTTTACTGCAGTGGGACCATCTGGGCCTGGGCCTCTCAAATAGGATGCCCAGGAAAAGAGGGAAGCCATCAAGAGGATCTCCAGGGGCACAGCCTGACAAACAGTGTCAGGAGGCAAAGCAAAGTTCCTTGCCGATTAAGAGACCTTTGATGGGACCTAATTGATGGGCCATCACCAATCCTGGGTGCTGCAAGGGGTCTCCTTGTCGCCTCCGGGTGCTGAGCCCTCTGTTTAGACGGTCCCTGAGATTAAGGTATCAATGCTGAGCCCACTGCTGGAAATCTGTGCACGTGCTCTCTTTAACCATCTTGGGAACTTCCGTGGCATTATTCCATTCTCTCCACAACCATCAGTGGCTCGGACCACTTCTCCTTCCCGCATTTCACCCCTGGAATCACACGGTCTATGGAATGCAACACCTATGGTTCCTTTGGAATGGCAGCACTGGAAGCATTCAATGCAGAAGAGCCCTAGAGAGCACCAGCAATCCGGGGGCAACTACACACTTAATTTCCTAAGTCAAAACACTTGGCATAGCTGGGTTGCGGGTCCCCACAAGGCAAGAGGGGTTTTGGAGTCCCTGTCTTAGTTTAACAAGATTACAACTTAGAAATTAAGAAACTTCAGGTGGAAGTGTGCAAAAGGGAAAAAACAGCTTTTTTTTTAACAAAATCTGAATAAACAACAAATGGTGCAATCAAAAACATCATTGTGTGGGGCAACACAGCAGAGGAAGTTTTTGAGAAAGGGGAGAAGCTAATCCAGATCCTCCTGAAAGCTGGTTTTGCCATAAAACAAAGCAAGGCCAAGGAACCTACCCAGAAAACTCAGTTCCTAGGAGCAAAAGGCAACAACCTGGGTGTTGCCAGACCCCAATGGACATGGTAAACAAAAGAGCAGCTCTATCCCCACTGACCAGCAAGAAGGAAACACAGGCTTTCCTGAGCACTGCAGGTTTTTGGAGGATGCATATTCCAGAGTACAGTCAGATTGTGAGCCCGCTCTACCTGGTGCTATGGAAGAAGAACAATTTCAAGTGGGGCCCTGAACAGCAACAAGCTTTTGAATAGATCAAATAAGAGATTGCTCATGCAGTAGCCCTCTGGTCAGTCAGGACAGGATAGGATGTGTAAAACGTGCTCTACACTGCAGCTAGGGAGAATGGTCCATCCTGGAGTCTCTGGCAAAAAGTACCTGGGGAGGCTCAAGGACAACCTTCAGGGTTCTGAAGTCGGGGATACAAAGTTTCCGAGGCCTGTTACACCCCAACTGAAAAAGAGATCCTGGCAGCTTTTAACGGGGTTTGAGCCACTTCTTAAGTGATTGGCACCAAAGCACAGCTCCTCCTGGCACCCCAACTGCCAGTGCTGGGCTGGACGTTCAAAAGTCTCTTCCACACATCATGTCACTGGTGCCATGTGGAGCAAGTGGATGGCTCTGATCACACAGCGAGCTTGGACAGGAAACCCCAATCGTCCAAAGATTTTGGAATTCATCACCAACTGGCCTGAAGGCCAAAATTTCAGACCATCATCAGAGAAGGAAGAGGAGCAGGTACCACGTGCTAAGGAGGCCCCACCATATAATCAGCTACCAGGAAATGAAAGGCAACACTCTCTCTTCACTGACAGTTCCTGCTGTATTGTAGGGGCACATCGAAAATGGAAAGCTGCTGTATGGAGTCCTACATGGCGGGTCACACAAGCTATTCATGGACAAGGCTGATCAAGTCAGGTTGAAGAGCTGAAAGCCATCCAGCTGACTTTAGATATCACTGAATGAGAGAAATGGTCAACAATCTACCTCTCCACCAACTTGTGGATGGTGGCAAACGCTCTGTAGGGATGGTTGGACCTATTGGAAAAGGCCAGTTGGCAGCGCAGAGGGAAACCTGTCTGGGCTGCTGAACTGTGGGAAGAAATTATTGCCCGTGCAGAGAAGTTGGCTGTAAAAGTATGTCATGTAAATGCACAGGTACCCAAGAGTTGGGCTAATGAGAAGCATCACAACAAGGGACGGGTGGATCAGGCTGCCAAGATAAAGGTGTCTCAGGTAGATCTGGACTGGCAACACAAGGGTGAATTATTTCTGGCTCAGTGGGCCTATGACACCTCAGGTCATCAGGGAAGAGATGCAACATCCAGATGGGTGGACTTAACTAGGGACACTCTCTCCCAGGTTATCCATGGGACTGTGAAACGTGTTGTGATCAAGCAGGGCCAAGTGGGTGAAGCCCCTGTGGGATGGGGGATGATGGTCAAAATAAAAATATGGGGAGGCTGGGTGGATCAATCACATCACACTCGCCAAACCTGCCAAGGCAAGTGCTGCGTGCTGACAATGGTGGAAACAACACTGGATGGCTGGAGACACACCCTGTGCCTCACACCACTGCCTGGAACACCACCCTGGGCCTGGACAAACAAGTCCTGTGGCAACACAGCACCCCAGAAAGACTTGAGTCGGACAGTGGGACTCATTTCAAAAACAGCCTCATAGACACCTGTGCCAGAGAGCGGGGGATAGAGTGGGTGGATCATATTCCCTGTCATGCACCAGCCTCTGGGAAAGTTGAATGTTGCAATGGACTGTTAAAAACCACATTGAAGGCAATGTGCAGTGGGACCTTCAAACATTAGGATCTGAATTTAGGAAAGGCCACCTGGTTAGTTAACACTGGAGGCTCTACCAGTTGAGCCCTGCCAATCAGAGCCCCTACATACCGTAGAAGGAGATAAAGCCCCCATGGTGCATATGAGGAACGTGTCAGGGAAGACAGTTTGGATTACTCCTGCCTCAAGCAAAGGCAAACCCCTCCGTGGGATTGTTTTTGCTCAAGGACCTGAGTGCACTTGGTGGGTAATGCAGAGGGATGGGCAAACATGATGTGAACCTCAAGGGGATGTGATTTTGGGTGAGAACTGTCTGTAACATTGAATTGCACGTATAATACTGGTTGCTGAATCACAGTGCCACTGTATCCCATAAATGCCATGGACAATGAGGACAGACTGCTCCAGTTACACCAGTCATGACTAAATGAACTCAACACACATCTTGGGGGATGGTCAGTGACTAGTGAAATAACACCTGTGCTTCTGAATAGTTATGTGTATGTGTATCTATTTATCTATCTATCTATCTATATATACACAGTTAAAAAAGGATTAATTTTGGCATGAAGACGATGGTATAGAACAAGGAGTGGATTATGTTGTGGTTACAGAGATAGGAGGTGGGCATTAGCACTATGTGGGTGTGACCAGACTCTATATTCTGCACCAACTACATCATCATTGGAGGACGTGGTTCCAGCAGGGAATGCCAAGGTGCCGGAAGAGGAACGTTTTTTCATTCCTGCCTCGGTCGCTGAAGGGGTGGACTGTCCCTCTAAACCCTGCGGGCAGAAGTGGAAGGGTGACCTTTCTTTTGCCAGGCTTGCTCAGGAGAGGGAGGGCCAGGGCTGCAGCTGCCGCCTGCCACTGCCACAATTGCCCCAGAGCCATCGGAGCTGCTCCGTGAGTCCCACGAGCTGTTGGAGCCGCTCTGTGAGTCCCACGAGCTGTTGGAGCCATTCTGTGAGTCCCAGGAGCTGTTGGAGCTGCTCTGTGAGTCCCACGCGCTGTTGGAGCCATTCTGTGAGTCCCAGGAGCTGTTGGAGCTGCTCTGTGAGTCCCACGCGCTGTTGGAGCCGCTCTGTGAGTCCCACGAGCTGTTGGAGCCGTTTTGTGAGTCCCACAAGCTGTTGGAGCTGCTCCGTGAGTCCCAGGAGCCATCAGAGCTGCTCTGTGAGTCCCAGGAGCCATCAGAGCCACTCTGTCAGTCCCAGGAGCTGTTGGAGCTGCTCCATCAGCCCCAGGAACCATTGGAGCTGTTCTGTGAGTCCCAGAAGCCATTGGAGCCGCTTCTCAAGCCCTGCCACAGGTCAGAGCTGCCCCAAATCCGAAAACAACCATCACCCCTACTGCAGGGATCATCACTGCCACGGGCACCATCGGACCCAGTGTCTCTGCAGCATAAGTCCTTTCAGACAAAATACTTTTCCAAGCTTTGCTTTGCCCCTCTTCCCCATTGTTTGTCTGGCTGGGGGAGGGTGTTAAACTGCAGAAATTCATTTGCCACATTGATTTCTTTTTTCTCCCAAGCCACGTGAGGTGAAAAACGGGAAGGAGCTCTCTTGTTTTTTTATCCCGGGGTCCAGGTGGGAAAATTACACTGGATGCTCTCTTCGGGGAGCAGGTTTTTTTTGTTCGGTGGTGGATACTCCTGTTTGTGGGTAAACCACTCCCTTTGTATTGTTCTGCTTACTGCAAGTTTTTCTTGTAAAAATTCTGTAAATGCGTGTAAAATTGGGATTCCCACAATTTTATTTTCCCATTGTGTCTCCTAATATCTCTCCCCCTGCCAGAAGGGGGAAGAGGAGGTGGTGGACATCCTCAGTGGGATTAACCTTTTTTTTAACTCTGGGTTATTTAAACCACCAAAGAGGTCCAGGACCATATGGTCCTGCTCCAATAGATGTGCCCTCAGCCCAAGGACCCTCACCACGGGCTCTCCCAGCCCCTCAGGGCCCTGCTGCTGGTCACAGGAGCCCCAGCCTGGCTC
>NW_020917276.1:0-700 GCF_003984885.1 Neopelma chrysocephalum | reverse complement strand
AACCCTCCTGGAGCTCTGGCAGCCTTGGGGCTGTGCCCACTGCCCTGAGAAGTTGTTGGGTGTAACCCAACGTCTGCCACTCTTCTCTTACCCAGGTTGTTTTTCTCTACAGCTTTAAAAGTGTGGTTGGAATTAGAAAATATCCAGGACAGGTGAAGAGCTGATGTGTCTACAGCCACAGCCTGAGGGGACAGGAGCAGACTGGGGCTCATTCTGACACAGTGAAGGCTGTTTGATACCAGGGGAAAAGTCCCCTCTGAGAAGAGAGAAGACAGGATGGGGCTTGGAGAGCAGGGCATCTTCCAGGGGGTTTTCATGCCTGTTCCCACTGGAGGCAGAGCTGTCCCCTGGCACTGGGGAGCAGGGATGGTCACAGCCTGCACATGAACAAAGAGCACCTGGAGCCACTTTCCTTCTCCTGCCCCCTGGGAACAGTGCAGAGCTTCACTGTCACACTGCTCAGCCCCCGTCTGCCCTCAGCAGTTCTCCTTGTTCCCCTTTCCGATAAGGCTCCTTAACAAATAATATTCTACTGCATCTTTTGAATGAAACATTCCCCCACCTTAACCAGAAAAAAAACCCCAAACATGAATAATAAAACCTCATTCTTTATTGACAAAGCTGTGTTTTTACGGCCTCTGCCCTTCCTGCTCTGAGTGACAGCATCAGTCCCTTCAGAAGGTGATTAAATTTAAGACAT
>NW_020917275.1:0-440 GCF_003984885.1 Neopelma chrysocephalum | reverse complement strand
TTTGGATACAGAAACTCCCCGATCAACATGTTGTTTGGTGCATTCACGTGGGTGTTTTATCTGAGCATGTTCATATTTCCACAAATGGGGAACTATTTGCCTATTTTAATGCTCTCTTTAAGACCAGGGAGAGGGATCCAAATTGCTTTACTAGTATACTATGTTTATGTCATCATAACCTCAGAAGCAATGAGTTTCATTGTAAATGTGTATTCAGTCCTGTTTACCTGTCCTGGTTTAGGTTGCTACCTCTGGGGCCTCATTAAAAATTGCACCCAGCCCTTTGGGGGAACAGTGGGGAATGGTGGTTTCCAGCCTCTCACCTCCTTCTTTCCCTTCAGACCTGGTACAACAGTTTTTGAAAATATTGATTTTCCTTTTGATGCTAAGGACGGCATAATGTTATTGTTAGTGTTGCTCTGTCTGCTGCTCTGTCTGCT
>NW_020917274.1:0-3130 GCF_003984885.1 Neopelma chrysocephalum | reverse complement strand
GTTGATTCTGTGATTCTGCAGCCACTTGTGGCACATTTGGTCCCTGTACGGGCCAGTCACTGAAGAGCTGGACTCCACAATCCTTGTGAGTCCCTTCCAGCTCAGAATACTCTGTGATTGTTTGATTCATCCCATCCCCAGCTAGTCTGTGTGTCCATAGAAAAACCCTCACTTCTCCAAAGGACTGGGTTTGTCCAGGGCACCCACACCAATTAAGACCACAAGGGCACGGCCACTGGACTTATCCGTAGTGGTGAAGCTCAGGATGAGCCCTTCTCCACTCTGGGCTTGTTCAGATGGTCTTTCTCAGGCACATAAAAAGTTCAGCTCTGCTGAACCCCTTGAGACACAAGCCTGGTCTGAACAGATGTGATTGTGCCCTGTGTGAGGCTTTGCCTAAGCCAAGGAGCCCCACCGATGGGCACAGGGTGTTAGCTCAGGACCAAACCACGGTCATGCATCCACAAAGCTGTTCCTGAGTTAGGCTGTCCCAGACTCTGGGGAGAAGGAGTCTCAGAGCAGCACACCTGTACAGGGAGAGGAGGACACACACTGTTCTATCATCTGCTGATCTGCCCCTGGGTCTGTGGCTACAGAAGGTGTCCAGGCACGAGCTCACCAGGAGCCACACAAACTGCCGGTATCTTGCTGGCTCACATTTGACTTTGGGGAACTCTCCTGCTGTCAGGAAATGCCTGGACACAGCCCAGGGGTGGGACACTGCAGGGGGTGCCCACAGGAAACAGTAGATGAGGTCACTCTGGTTTGGGAGGTGAGGGCTGTGTGGATTCACGTGCTGCCAGGGCCAGGAAACCACTGTTGACCCTTTCACTTGCTGGTCTAGACATAGTCTGGAATACCAAACAACTCTAACCCCACTGATGTCATTTCTACATCCATGCTCAGCTCAGAACGATGGCAGGAGCTGTCTGTTCTAGACCTGGAGATAACAGGCTCAACAGGCAGCCTGGACTTCACCCAGGGGTGAGGAGATCACAGGACATCAATTCAGAGAATACTCAGCCCCCATCCAGGTATCAACACCTTCATCTGATGAGACTGGAGACCTTCCAGTGAGGGAAAGGAGAAAAAAAAAAGAGGAAAAACCCTCCAGAGGCCAGTCTCTACATGGATTCTATGTTAATTCAGTCACAAATGAGAATATTTAAATGGCCATTTGCACATGGCTGTGGCCTGAGGGCCTGGGCAGTTCCAGCAGCAACATCTCTGTGGTCTAAGGTGCGTCCACATATTTACTGGTAAGAAAACAAGCAGCCAAGTGAGGAGACATGGCCAACCTTGCATGAATACAAAAGATGTTCTCAGCAGTACCAACAGAAATAAAAACTTTCAAGGCAGGCACTGGGAACACAGAGGGGGAGGGAGGCACAACAGGCTGTAATAAAGGAAATTGAAAAGAGACAGAAAACCTCATTTAGAGTAAAAGGACACTTTTGCCTTCTCCAGAGATCACTGCTAAGGACCTGAAATGACAGCCCATAGCACTGGAATGACCAACTCTATTGAGCACTGAAGGCAGGGACTGGCAGAGGCACTACTCTCACTAAATGGCAGGATTGTGTCCCCTCCCTACTCTTAACTGCCCTGCCTGACTCAGAGGCAGTATTTGCACGATGTTCATGGCTGTGCCCTTTGCCAGCATCTCCCCTGCTCCAGAGCAGCTGATTTGCCTGCACAGGGACTCCCCAGGCACCGTTTCCTCCAAACACCTGGACTGATGAACACAATCAAGCCAAGCCCAGAGCAGCTTCTCTCAACCTGTACTTAGCTTGAATTCAATTCCTGTTCAGGCTTAAGAAGCACCAAAGAGCCTGAAATGTACCTGTTTTCCCCAAATCTATCAGCACATCTAATCAAAGCTGTTGCCTTTCCTTACAAACCTTCTGGTCAGGTCCATGGGGTTCTTCATTCAGGGCTAAATATTGAGCTTCCCTGCACACACTTTACAAAAAAATGCTCTGTGAAACTTCAGACTAAACTTAAAAAAAAAGCTGGAAAACTAAATCATAAACGTGTGTCAGATGCTCCAGCACCACAAGCTGAAAACAGCAGCCAAACTGTTGGCCTATATATATAATTAATCAACCAAAAACAATAAATAATAAGCAAGTCACACAAGGCCACTTGCACGCCCAGAGCCCTGAACATTTAATGAGGTTCCCTTTGAAATTAATGTGCCCAAAATGGGAGGCTCAGAACGAGCCACAAATATCAATATTGATTTCTTTTGTCACTATCTTGGCCAGAACCCCCTGGCATGGAGAGGCCTTTGGGCTGGAGCATTTTCAGTGTTTCTGTGAAAAATTAGCAGAATGCTAAATTTCATTTCGAATTTGAAATACGAATCTGAAATGTACTTTGCTCAAGCTTTGTTGAAGAAACAATTTATTATAGCATTTAATCTTCTTGATGAAAGAAAAGGAGATTTTAGCCTGCTAATAAGCTGTGTAGAAGCCATGACTAATTAACCTAATTGTAGCAGCCTGTGACAAAATGTGATTGTACTAAACCCATGCCTCAAGTAACTGGAATTGTCAAAAACTCAAAGGCTAATAAACCAATAGACATTAACAGAACATAAACACTAATAAAGTTGACACCAACCATATTATTTATAACAAAATCTATACTACAACCATCACAAGAGACAATCTGAAGGGTATTCAGTGTCTGAGAATGTAAAATTCACCATCTGAAAATCTTGAAATGCATAAAATTAGTGCAGATTATTGGCAAGTGACGCAGCTCTTGGAGCTGTGCAGCTCATGGGGCCAGGCAGGCTGGGGCTGGAGACACCTGAGCTGTGTAGCACGCCTGGAAACCTTTCCATCCTGCCCTGTCCAAGTTCAGCAGAAGGGGAAATGCAGAAAAGCATTTCTGGGCATCACAGAGTTTCCATCTCAATCACAAACCCCAAAGACTCAGTGGGGACGAGGAAGCTGAGTGGGAAGGGCTCGTCTCAAAGAGAATCACCTGGGAGGGACTTGAGGTGACAGCCCCCCCTCAATTCCTGCCCACCTTAGAATAAGCCTCCACGTACTCCTCCCACAGAATCACAGAATCAACTGGGTTGGAAAAGACCTCTGAGATCATCCAGTCCAACCCATGA
>NW_020917273.1:0-1684 GCF_003984885.1 Neopelma chrysocephalum | reverse complement strand
GACGAGCAGGCCCTGGCCCTGCAGCTCCAGAAGAAGCTGAAGGAGCTGCAGGTGAGAGGTTGGGGCTGCACCTGCTTGGGCTGGGCTGGGGAGTCTCCAGGGGGTTGGGTTGGAGTCTCGAGGTGGTTGGGTTGGAGTCTCCAGCTGGTTGGGTTGGAGCCTCCAGGTGGTTGGGTTGGGTTGATTTGAGTTGGGCTGAAGAGTTGAACCTTCAGCGCTTGAGTTGGGTTGGAGTCTCCACATGGTTGGATCGGGGTGAAGAGTGAGAGAGTCTCCAGCTGGTTGGGTTGGAGTCTCCAGGTGGTTGGGTTGGAGTCTCCCGGTGGTTGGGTTGGAGTCTCCAGCTGGTTGGGTTGGAGTCTCCAGGTGGTTGGGTTGGAGTCTCCAGCTGGTTGGGTTGGAGTCTCCAGGGGGTTGGGTTGGAGTCTCCAGGTGGTTGGGTTGGAGTCTCCCGGTGGTTGGGTTGGAGTCTCCAGCTGGTTGGGTTGGAGTCTTCAGCTGGTTGGGTTGGAGTCTCCAGTTGGTTGGGTTGGGTTGGTTTGAGTTGGGCTGAAGAGTTGAACCTTCAGCGCTTGAGTTGGGTTGGAGTCTCCACATGGTTGGATCGGGGTGAAGATTCTCCAGGTGATTGGGCTGAGTTGAAGACGCTCCACTTGGTTGGGTTGGCTTGGGTTGACTTGAAGGGTCTCCAGCTGGTTGGGTTGGGTCGAGTTGAGTTGAAGTGTCCCAAGTTGCTCAGGTTGGGTTGGAGAGTCTCCAGCTGGTTGGGTTGGGTGAAGTTGAGTTGAAGTGTCCCAAGCTGCTTGGGTTGGGTTGGAGAGTCTCCAGATGGTTGGATTAGGATGAAGATTCTCCAGGTGGTTGGGCTGAGTTGAAGACACTCCACTTGGTTGGGTTGGTTTGGGTTGACTTGAAGGGTCTCCAGCTGGTTGGGCTGAGTTGAAGACGTTCCACTTGGTTGGGTTGGTTTGGGTTGACTTGAAGGGTCTCCAGTTGGTTGGGTTGGGTCAAGTTGAGTTGAAGTGTCCCAAGCTGCTCGGGTTGGGTTGAAGAGCCTCCAGTTGTTGAGTTGAGTCAAGTTGAGTTGAAGCGTCTCAAGCTGCTCGGGTTGGGTTGAAGAGCCTCCAGTTGTCGAGTTGGGTTGAGTGGAGGGGTTGGGTGGGTCCCAACCACCTTTCCCACGTGTTGTAGGCACGGATCGAGGAGCTGGAGGAGGAGCTGGAGGCGGAGCGCACGGGCCGGGCCAAGGTGGAGAAGCAGCGCTCGGAGCTGTCGCGGGAGCTGGAGGAGCTCAGCGAGCGGCTGGAGGAGGCCGGAGGTGCCACCTCGGCCCAGCTGGAGCTCAACAAGAAGCGGGAGGCCGAGTTCCAGAAGCTGCGGCGGGACCTGGAGGAGGCCACGCTGCAGCACGAGGCCACGGCGGCCGCGCTCCGGAAGAAACAGGCCGACAGCGTGGCCGAGCTGGGAGAGCAGCTGGACAACCTGCAGCGCGTCAAGCAGAAGCTGGAGAAGGAGAAGAGCGAGCTCAAGCTGGAGCTGGACGACCTCAGCGCCAACGTGGAGCAGCTGATCAAGGCCAAGGTAGGACGAGGTCGAGGTGGAATCATGGGGTGGTTTGGGTGGGAGGGACCGTGAGGTTCGTCAGGTTCTATCGACCCCCGGCCTTGGACACTTCCAGGGATCC
>NW_020917272.1:0-461 GCF_003984885.1 Neopelma chrysocephalum | reverse complement strand
GACAAAGTCAACACCTTGACCAAGGGCAAAGTCAAGCTGGAACAGCAAGTGGACGACGTGAGTGTGACCGGTCCCACCCCTTGACCCGCCAAGGAGCAGAAATGAGGAAAACCTGAGGTTTCTCCCCGTTTCCGCGTTCCCACGCAGCTCGAAGGCTCCCTGGAGCAGGAGAAGAAGATCCGGATGGACCTGGAACGGGCCAAGAGGAAGCTGGAAGGCGACCTGAAGCTGACCCAGGAGAACATCATGGATCTGGAGAACGACAAGCAGCAGCTGGAGGAGAAGCTGAAGAAGTGAGGCCGGTCCCCCACCCCGGGTACGACCCGCCCCGGGGGCGTAGGTGGGACCTCAGCACCCGCCTCTTTCCTCGGCAGGAAGGAGTTCGAGATCCACCAGCAGAACAGCAGGATCGAGGACGAGCAGGCCCTGGCCCTGCAGCTCCAGAAGAAGCTGAAGGAGCT
>NW_020917271.1:0-2955 GCF_003984885.1 Neopelma chrysocephalum | reverse complement strand
CTGGCTGCCCTCCTGGCCAACGGCCTCATCCTCAGCGCCGTAGCCTGTGACCACCACCTGCACACCCCCATGGGCTTCTTCCTGCTCAACCTCTCCCTCACAGACCTGGGCTGCATCTGCACCACTGTCCCCAAAGCCATGGATAATTTCCTCTGGAACACCACAACCATCTCCTACACAGGATGTGCTGCACAGGTCTTTCTGCTTGTCTTCTTTCTTGGAGCAGAGTTTTCTCTCCTGACCATCATGCGCTACGACCGCTACGTTGCCATCTACAAACCCCTGCACTACGGGACCCTTCTGGGCAGCAGAGCTTGTGCCCACATGGCAGCAGCTGCCTGGGCCACTGGGTTTCTCAATGCTCTGCTGAACACAGTCAATACATTTTCCCTGCCCCTGTGCCAGGGCAATGCCCTGGGCCAGTTCTTCTGTGAAATCCCACACATCCTCAAGCTCTCCTGCTCACACTCAGGCCACATCAGGGAAATTGGACTTATGTTTTTTACTCTCTCTTTAGAACTTTGCTTTTTTGTTTTCATAGTTTTCTCCTATGTGCAGATCTTCAGGGCTGTGCTGAGGATCCCCTCAGAGCAGGGACGGCACAAAGCCTTTTCCACGTGCCTCCCTCACCTGGCCGTGGTCTCCCTGTTTGTCAGCACTGCCACATTTGCCCACCTGAAGCCCCCCTCCATCTCCTCCCCATCCCTGGACCTGGTGGTGGCAGTTCTGTACTCAGTGGTTCCTCCAGCACTGAACCCCCTCATCTACAGCCTGAGGAACCAGGAGCTCAGGGATGCCATGAGGAAAATGATGACTGGGGGTTTTTTTAAGAAGTAATAAAGTGCCTCTTTTCTTCTGCAGAACACTCATTGTGTAACACATTTTGGGCCCAGCCTGCCTTCTAAAGCTTTTGATAGTGTTTGGAGTGGGGGGCTTTCCTGTTTTTTCTCTCTGTTCCTGTCATTAACACTGAAATTTTATTCTTCATCCCATATAATTCACTCTCTACCTCTTTTTTTTGACCCACAAAATATACAAATCAGGAATCATGTTCTGTGTGCATTTAAACAAAATAAAAGTTTGTGCAGTAAGGTATTTGTCAAACGTCCTCTCTGTGTTAGTTTGTACATGAGGAATCACATTCTCTGAGTGTAAGAAAGGACATAAATATTTTTTTCCAGATCCTTCCTCCAAGACCTCCCCTGAAGCTGGAGGGTATTTCCATATTTGCAGATGTGAAGGGGAAAAGAGCCCCAGCACTGCCAGGGAGCACCAGAACTGGGTCTGTTCAGAGCTGCTCTCTTTGCACTCCCACCCTCTCCTCTCCTGTCCGTGCCCAAGGCCTGAGTGCTCTGGCAGCTCAGTCACTGTCCTGCTCTGTGTCAGGCCTGTGAGCACAGGCAGGGACAGGCCCTGGGCACTGCTGGGACAGGGCTGGGCTCCACAACAGCAGTTCCAGCAGCAAAGGGGTTCCCCTCCAGGCACTTCCTGAAGGCTGAAGTCTTTTCCCAACACTGGTGTCGAGAAGAAGTCCAAGGAATAGACTCTCAAAAGTCTTGTTGCTTTGCTTGTTTCTCCATGGAGACAGTGCAGTGAGGTCAGGGACCCACTGGGTCTTCAGGGACTGAGGGCTGGTTCAGATGTTTTGTGTTGGTGGCCGATGGCCAGTGGAGATGACAAATGATCTCCAAGTCACTTGTCTGGGGCTCTGCAGGTTGTGAGGGCTCTGATGGCAGGTGAGGACTTGTCTGTAGGAAATCAGGAAGTGCAGGAGAGCACAGAGGATCTGCAGGGACAGCCCATCCCATCCAGTCAGCAGGGAATGGAGGACTGGAGCAGAATCCTGCCCAGGGTGGAGTCACCCAGAGATGAAGTACTAAATCTTGCAGTGAAGTGGCAAACAGAGCTCTGCAAGCCCAGGGAACACAGCAGGTACAGGGAAAACTCTTGCAAGTGACTTGTGTTCCCCTCAGTGAACCTCCTCAGGTCGATCAAGAGCAGCCCTCAAAGCCACGTCCCAGCTCTGGAACAAGGCAGGGCCCCTCTGAGCCCCCTCCATGGCCACACAGGAGCATCTGTGGGAGGTGGTCAGTGGCAGGGAGCACCATCAGCTGGCTCTGCCTCCCAGCTTGAGCAGCACAGCCCCACAGAGTCCCCCATGGCCCTGGGCCCCACAGCCCCTGTGCTCTGCAGAGCAGCCCCCCCAGCTCGGGGGCTGTGGGGAGCGAGGGCAGGGGGTGCAGGAAGGGCTGCTCAGGCCAGCACAGACGTGTTCCCCTGGGGAAAGGCTCTGTGGGGAGATGTGATGTGCCAGGAGAAGAGCAGGACACCCTGTGTGAGCAGAGGGGCCATGGAAAGAGGTTGCCCTGTCCCTGGGGAAAAGAGGGGGCAGAGAAAATGTGGGAGACTCTCTGGTCTAAGTTGTGCTGCCCAAGAACATGCTGACTCCAGAGGTGTCCAAGTGGGGCAGAGCCAGCGACTCCGGTCCGTGCGGTGGCAGGGGGGGAGGCAGTGTCACAATGGCCCCATATTTCTAATAATGAGGTTCTGCAGTTTCACAGTGGCTCCTTGAATCCATGAGGTTGCACAGCATCATCACAGAGCTGAGCCCATCCTGATGAAAGATTTGTGGAGGTTAGGAGGAACAGGGACAAAAAGGATAAGATAATTGAAGAAGGAAAGAGGGTCTTGGCCAACAGAGATGAAAGATTTTGATGAGGTAAAACCAGGTTTAGGGAATGCTGAGGGTGCTGAAACACCGATTGTTCAAACACTGCTGAGAGACCTTTATGCACTTGGTAACCTCAAACCCCAATGCTACCCAAAAGTGCTGCCCCTCCCATGGAAAGGAATCCACTGCTCTAATTCCAAGCCAGAAAAAACCCAAACCCAGAACTCCAGACTCTTCTTTGTCCTCCAATGCCCACCCCAACCCCAAACCTGTATTACCAGTAT
>NW_020917270.1:0-436 GCF_003984885.1 Neopelma chrysocephalum | reverse complement strand
GCACCCCCACACCCAACAGCACAAAACTGCCTTGCTGACCCCACCCCACCCCCAGCACCCCAAAAGGGCATCGACACTCCCCACAGCATCCACAGAGCAGGAGGACCCCAAAACTACATTAACACCCTCCCCCAGCATCCACAGAACAGGGGGACCCCAAAAGGACATCAACACACAGCCCCAGCACCCCAAAAGGGCATCAACAACCCCACAGCACCGACACAAAAGGGGGACCCCAAAACTGCATCGACACCTCCCCAGCACCCCAAAAGGGCATCGACAACCCCCCCCCCAGCACCCACAAAACAGGGAGACCCCAAAAGGGCATCAAAACCTCCACCCCAGCACCCACAGATCAGGGGGACCCCAAAACTACATCCGACACCCCCCAGCATCCACAGAAAAGGGACCCCAAAACTGCATCAACACCCCCCCC
>NW_020917269.1:0-3698 GCF_003984885.1 Neopelma chrysocephalum | reverse complement strand
GCCCCTCCTTCAGGCCACCGTCAGCGAGACCCTGCGGCTGCGGCCCCCTGCACCCCTGGGGCTGCCCCACTGCGCCCTGCGCCACACCAGGTACAGACCAGTACAGGATGGGAATGGCCAGTGTAGGGAGGGGGGCTGGGAGGAACCACTTTGGGAGTTGTGGCTGGGAGGAACCACTACAGACAAGTAGGGACCACTTGACATCATCAGTAGGGTCCAGGAGAACCCAGTAGGGCCCAGTAGACCCCAGTAAGTCCCAGTAGGACCCACTAGACCACAGCAGAGCCCAGTAAGACCCATTAGGTCCCAGTATGGCCCCAGTAGACCCAAACAGACCCATCAGGTCCCAGTTACTCTCAGCAGGGCCCCAGTAAACCCCAGTAGATGCCAATAGACCAATATGGCTCAGTAAGTCCTTGTAGGGCCCAGTAGGCCTCAGTAGGTCCCAGTAAGTCTCAGTAGGGCCCAGGAGAACCCAGTCAGGACCAGTATGGATGAGGGGGAACCGGGAGGAATCACTACATACCAATAGGGGCCACTCAGCATCACCAGTAGAGTCCAGGAGAACCCAGCAAATCCCAGTAGAACCCAGCAGGCCCCAGCAGAACCTAGTAAATCCCAGCAGACCCCAGTTCTGCCCAGTAGACCCCAATAAATTCTAGTGAGACCCATCAGGTCTCAGTACGACCCCAGTAGACCCCCAGTAGGCCCCAGTATGACCCCAGTATGTCCCAGTAGGCCCCAACTGGTCCCAGCAGACTGCAGTAGACCCTAAGAGACACCCAGTAGATCCCAGTAGTCCCCATCGGAGCCCAGAAGATTCCAGCAGGAGGTCCCACTAAGGCTCCAGTAAGTCTGAGTGTGGCCCCATTAGACCTCAATAAGCATCCAGTAACCCCCAAAGAGTACCAGTAGACCCCAGAGAACCCCAGTATGGCCCCAGCAGGACCCTGTATGACCCCAGTAGACCCCAATAGACACTCAGTAGCTCCCAGCAGCCCCTAGCAGATTCCGGTATGGACCCTGTAGACATCCAGTAGATCCCAGAAGACCCCAGAGAGCCCCAGCATAGCCCCAGCAGGTCCCTGTGTGGCCTCAGTAGGTTCCACTATGGCACCAGCAGGTCCCAGTATGGCCCCAGTAGCTCTCAGTAGCCCTCAGCAAAGCCCACAGCAGACCCCAGTCCATCTCAGTGACCCCCTGTCCCCCCCAGTCTCGGAAGGCTCCCCATAGTGGCTGGCACCATCCTGGTCCCCAACCTGCTGGCAGCCCAGCAGGACCCTGTCATCTGGCAGCAACCCGAGGCCTTCCTGCCTGGTACGTGGGTACCCCTGCACCCCTGGGGCCCTCCCAAAACCATGGGGTTCTACCCCTGAACCCCTATCCCCTCCCAGTCCCCTTATCCCCTGGGTCCCCCCAGACCCCTGGGTCCAGTCCAAAAACCTAGGGCCTCCTGCAAACATGTGGGTCCTCCATCCCCCTAGGTTCTCCCCATACATCTGGGTACTCTCCAAAACCTGTGGGTCCTCCTGGTTCTCCCCGAGCCCCCGGGACTTCCCTCAGGTGTCTGACCCCTCCCCAAACATGTGGGTCTCCCCTGACCCCCTTGGGTCATCCTCCAAACCCCTGTACCCTTGTCCTGAACCCCGGGGTTCCTTCCGGATCTGTGGGTCCACCCCAAACTCGTGGATCCTCCCATCCTCCCGGACTCCCCCCCAAACCTGTGTGTCCCCCCATCCCCGAGGATTCCCCCCCAAACCTGTCCCCCGCCCCCCCAGAGCGGTTCCTGTCCCCGGGCGCTCCCTGGCGGTCGCTGCTGCCGTTTGGCTGCGGGGCGCGATCGTGCCTGGGAGAGGCGCTGGCGCGGGCCGAGCTCTTCGTGTTCCTGGGGCTGATCCTGCGGGAGTTCCGGCTGGAGCCGGGCCCGGGGGGACTGCCGGGACTTGGGGTGTCACCAGGAACCGTGCTGCGCTGCCCCCCCTTTCGTCTGCGCATGGTGCCTTGCCAGCCCCCGGGCTCACCATAACCCTGGCCTGGCCCCTGCGTGACTTCCTGAACACTCTGTGACTCACCCGACCCTTTCTGACCCTTCCGGAACACACCTGACCCGTATGTGACACCGCCTGAACTGGTTGACCTCGACCCCTTTACTGACCCCACCTGACCCCTGATCCCTCCCTGGCCTGGCTGTGAGCCTGGTCTGACCCTTGCCAGCCCTTGGCCTCACCTTGACCCCGGCCATGACCCCGGCTGTGACTCTACCCAACCCCTTCTGACCCATCCCGAACCCTGCGTGACCCCATCCCTACCCACCTGACCCTTACTAATCACACCTGACTCGACCTGATCCTCCCTGAACCCTCCTGACCCCTGGGCCCCCCCCCCCCGATGCCAGGGTCACTGTAGGGGGGGTGTCACTGGCAGCATTTACCTCCTTCCAATAAAAGTTATACTTTTGACCCCACCCCGCAAGTCCCGGCTCTTCCTGGGACACCGCCCACAAAACCCCCGGAACTCCGGGAAGCTACAGCCCCGCCCCGACTCTGACTGGCAACACTCGGCACTTGCCACAGCCGCGACCCTCGGGACAGCACTGGGGGATCCTGGCCTGGGCGATCTCCACAAAGCCCCTTCCGGGGGGCGGCTGGGCTCAAGGTTGGGGTCGCAGCCGCGCGAGACGCTCGTCCGTGCTGCTGGGCGGGCCGGCAACTGAGGAGACGTCATCAGGGCGCGCTCTGATTGGCCGAGATGCGTGGGTGTACTGGGCACTGCTCCGCCTAGTAACTGAGGAGTCATGAGCGAAACGTATTTTGATTGGTTTAGTATGGGGGCTGGGTTCTGCTAGTCAGCCTGGCAACTGATGAGTCATAAGCAAAGAGCGCTCTGATTGGCTTGAATGTGTTGAGGGCGGGAGGAAAGGAGAGCAGAGCGCCCTCCCCAGAGCAACATTCCGAGATAGAGGGACTTGAAGAGAGGGGAATTGGTGAGGGTTGGAGGGGAGAGTGCCCCGCCCCGAGCCACAATCCCGAGGAAGGAGTGGTGGAGAGGGGAGGAGAGCAGAGCGCTGGCCCCGACGCAGACACCCGAGGGACAGAGAGGTGAGGAGGCAGACCCCCACCCCTGCCTGCCCCTTCCCCTGCCGAGCCACATGCCCGGTTGAGCACAGCGGCAAGTGATGGGTAGGCAAAGCAAGGCAAGGGAGGGGGCAAGGCAAGGGAAGGTGAGGGAGGGTGTGTTTGTTTTAACACCAGCTGGAAATTAAACTCCAAATAAGCCACGCCCCTTCCCCTGCCCTTCTGGTAAGGGAGGGACAAAAGCTGAGACTACAGGTTGAGATGATAATTTACTGAAAGCACAAAGCAATGGAATAAGACATACACAATAACAGCAGCAGAATTAATAGCAAAAGTATACGAAAAGAGAAGGTGTTTTACCCAAAAAGAGATGTTCACCACCCAAAAAAAACCAAGATGGTAGACGCTAAACGTAGGACGCGTCCACGTGGCTTCCCCAGATAAAGGCAATACAGGGTGTCGCCCACGTGGCCGACGGGAACAAAGGCAAGATGGCCATTAGCATTTGTCACCCCCCTGCCTGAAATAACAAAAACCGATGACAAACAAACCCCACAAAAGCTGCCATTCAACACATGTCGATTTGTATTTCGCCGCTGTCCTTTCAGCACCATGTCCTGTAGT
>NW_020917268.1:0-338 GCF_003984885.1 Neopelma chrysocephalum | reverse complement strand
TCTGGAATGTTCCCAATCCCGAGGGATCCCGAGGGATCCCCCCCCCCCTCCCCCTTTATCCCGGCTCCGACTCCTCCGGAAGCTTTTCCAACCCGGAATATCCCAAAAAACAGGGATTCGACCCCAAAATGGGCGGGTTTTGCCTCATTTTTCAGCCCCTCCCTAAAACCGTCACCCCCCCATTCAAGGGGGAATCCCCTCCCCCCCAAAAAAAGGTTCTGACCCCTTCAGGGACCCCCAAAAACATCCTGAACCCCCCAGATCCCCCTGACCCTTCAGGGACCCCCTAAAAACATCCTGAAACCCCTCAAGGACCCCCCTGACCCTTCAGGGACCCC
>NW_020917267.1:0-454 GCF_003984885.1 Neopelma chrysocephalum | reverse complement strand
CTAGGGAAATGTTACATATAGGGCAGAAGGAGATTTAAAGGGTCTAAATGAATGTATTGACCTGGTTCATTTTTCATGCTTTGAGTGACTGGTGGAGGCCTCTTGGATGATCAGAGTTCAGCAGCCAGGTTGTGTTTCTGCTGAAATGGTGGGTGGGCACTTTGCACAAGTTCTGTGCTTCCATTTCATAGCAGCTGCTGGAGCACATTTAAATACGTGTTTTAAACCTCTAAATGTAACATTCCTTTGTGTATTCTCCATGTTTATGCCAGTTTACTAATATCATTTTTTGTCATTTCCCCTTTTTTAAAGGGATCTTTTTGCATAATAATTTCAAATAAATTCCATCAACAAAGAAATGACAGTTCTGTTCATCACAGCTTTCCTTCTGTGCATCTGAGGAGATACCAATGGAAGAGAAGAATTGAAAGGCTTGCACAGTGTGCTGTCACTG
>NW_020917266.1:0-382 GCF_003984885.1 Neopelma chrysocephalum | reverse complement strand
GTTGGTTATTGGATCCTACCAACACAAAAGATGAAGACATCAGACACCACATTATCAGAAGCACTGCACTTCTATACTATGGGAAGAGGGAATAATTTTGTATTGCTTCTACTTCTTGTGTGAGAAAAACAGGGGAAAAGTAAAAAAAAAATAAAAATAAGGTAGAAGAAAAACATGTCAAGTGACATTCAGAAAATAGTGTGAATACTCTTGAAATGATAAAGTTTGCCTCTGAAAAAATCAGTTGCCAGTGTAACTGGGTGCATTCATCAGGGACTGGGAATCAGATTAAAACTCACCACCAGGTTTCCTATCACCAGGACTAGCAAGAAAAAGGTAATACATTTCCCTTTTCCAGCCACTTCCATACATTCCCACATCA
>NW_020917265.1:0-6455 GCF_003984885.1 Neopelma chrysocephalum | reverse complement strand
AAAGAAAAGAAAAGAAAAGAAAAGAAAAGAAAAGAAAAGAAAAGAAAGTTTCATTTGGAAGTGACCTACAGTCCAATTGTCTGACCAATTCAGGGTCAAGAGAGAAAGAGAGAAAGAAAGAGGGAAAGAAAGAGGGAAAAAGAGAAAGAGAGAAAGAAAGAAAAGAGAAAGAAAGAAAGGTGTGAGTGTGAGGAGGCCCTGGCACAGGTTGCCCAGAGAAGCTGTGGCTGCCCCATCCCTGGAAGTGTCCAAGGCCAGGTTGGACTGGGCTTGGAGCAACCTGAGACAGTGGAAGGTGTCCCTGCCCATGGGAATCCTGAAATGGGAGGATCTTTCAGGTCCCTTCCAACCCAAACCATTCTGTGATTCATTCCATCAGTTGCTCCATTTTCAACAATGAAAAATAAACGGGACTCTCTTTGGAATTTTATTTTTAGAACAAAAAGTCAAAATAGGATTTGTCACAAGTGACTTCACACAGAGATGAGGAAATTCTTATCTATATATCTTGGCTCCAGCTTTGCTTTCAGGGAGACTCGATTTATCTTCAGATTTCAGAAGAAATTTATTGTGTCCACTTCACATCTTGGCACTCCCAAGCATGTCCTGGGACTGGTGAGGATCTAGGACACCTTTCCTTCTCCATGAAGTTCCGTCAGGGTTTCTGATGATCCTCTGTTGCACTTGGAGTACAAATGGGTTCGTGTTCTCACAGGTTCATGAAGGATACCTGGATTTAGAGAAGGGATTTGGGGCTTGGAAAAGAGCTACCAGGGTGGACACAGGTCCATGTAACATAAATGATGTAGGAAAGGTAGACAGAGGGTGGACACAGGACCATATAACATAAATGATGTAGGAAAGGTAGATTGAGGGTGGACATAGAGCTATTTAACATAAATGGTGTAGGAAAGGTGGATAGAGAATGGACATTTAACATATTTAACATAAATGATGTAGGAAAGGTAGAGAGTGGACAAAGGGCCATATAACATAAATGATGTAGGAATAGTAGATAGAGGGTGGATATAGGGCTATTTAGCATAAATAGTGTAGGAAAGGTAGATAGAGGGTGGACACAAGTCCTATAACATAAATGATGCAGGAAAGGTGGATAGAGAATGGACATTTAAAATATTTAACATAAAAGATGTAGGAAAGGTAGACAGGAGTAGACACAGGGCTATTTAATATAAATGATGTAGGAAGAGTGGACAGGGAGTGGTCTCATCTATGAGAATGAGGGATCTGAATAAATTTGTGAGATGAAGGATTTGAAAGAGAACCAAACTGCCCTCAATGAAATATTGGAATTAAACCCAAAAGGTGCAGTGAAGGCTGGGAGTGGGAATAAAATCAATGTGCAGTGGGATTTCAGTGATGTTTTGCTCTTGGGGAGCAGCAAAACCTGAGACTGCTCTGCCAGAACAGGCAGGTTAAAAGGGAGAACCTCCATGGATTTGAATTCGTGCAGGGGAAATCCAAAACCACCTCTGGGAATGGTGGACACTGCAAAACTCCCACTGCCAGATAATTAAGCCTTCAACTCATTCCAAAAGCCCTTCCAGAGCCAGGAATGTGGTTGATCCAGCCCTCTCCATGCCAGGGCAGCACCATGACCAAGTACACGATGTTCTTCCAGCGAAGGAATTACGTTTGAGCAACCTGGGAGCTCTGCTTGGATCTGGAATTGCAGCTCATTCCAAATTTGGTCTCAGTTCAAAGCAAAGCAGGGGAAGGGAAAATCGTGGCAGGAAGATCTCCCAGACTTTGGAGAACGCCTGGAAATATTTGGTGTTTGTGTTTTGGTGACCTCAGGGTGGGGCTGTAGGGAGCTCAGGTTGGAAATGCGACCTCAGGAGGCTTCTAATCTAAATTCCTGATCGAAGCTCCCAAGTTTCCTCAGGAATTCATCCACCTGAACCATGAAAACTTCCAAAGATGGGAATTGAACCACCTCTCTTGGAAGCCTTCTGTATTTCACACACCACAGGGCATTTAAATCATATCCCATTTAAATCACATCCCATTAAATCACATCCAATTTAAATCACATCCCATTTAAATCACAACTTTATTGATTATTATAAATATCACAAGCAGAATGATAACTGGAGGAGAATATTTTTGCTGAAACTTGAAAAAGGGGATTATAGGAAAACGCAGAACCAGGGCAGGATGGAGCAAAATGTGGAAGCTTTGACCGACACACAAGGAATTCAGGTGATGCACTGGAGGATTAAAATAAGGGAGGGAAATTACACTTAATTCCAAATTCAGGCCAGAATCATCACTCAAATCACCCAAAATTGCAAGTCAAGACAGTTTTGTTCCAGTGGAATTGGTGGCAGAAATGTTCATGGAAGGCCACTGCCAACGAGGGATAATTGGAAATGTCTTGGAAATCTCGTACAAGACTGACCACAAAACCTCACTCATCTCCCTATATAAACAATCCTGAAAGCTGGAACTGGGGTTTGGACAGAAAATAACACAATTAAACAGGACCAATACACTTTCAACACAACATTCTTTTTATTCTGCTCCAAGGGGTAAAGAAAACGAGAGATTTTGGCCTCCCTGGATCAGATCATCAGCACAGGAAGTTGAATCTCCTGCTTCATATTTTGGACACAAAAGGGGTCTCCTTAATTTCTTGGGTACAAAGAAGACCTAGAGAGAACAAAGAGCCAGCTTAAAACTTTGGGGTGGAGAAGACCTGCTCTAAGGAGCCGTGGAAGGCTCTTATCATGGGGTTTTTTGCCTTAAATATACTTCACACAGCGGAATTTTTCAGTTCCAAACCAACCAGCCCAGCAGAGCAACGAAACTCCACAGCTGGTTTTGTGGGAGTGGTTGAAAAATTAAAATTAAAAAGTTGTGTTGGGACTTCCTGAGTTTTGCTCCTCTGTAAACCATTAGAAAGGAGTAGATAATAATAATTAAAAAAAAAATGGATTTTTGAAGGTTGGAATTGGAGGTTGTTCATGAGGCATCCAAAGGGAAAGCTGGGCTGGGGGGGGTGGTTCTCCTCTTCTTCATTGGGTTCTCCAGAGTGAAAGACCTTCCCCATCAGCTCCTCAGGGTCTAGTCCAGAAGAAGACACACAGGGAACTTGCCAGCAGCCCGACTGGCACCAGGCTGATCCTCAGGCTCGTGGCACCGTCCGCGTTGCACAGGTCGGAGTAGCAGCAGGACACGGGGCGGGTCATCCCGATCCCGTCCACGTCCGACGGGACACAGACAGATGAACACATCTTGGTGACAGTGGACACTCCAGTGAAGGGATAAACTAACACAAAGAGAGACAGAAGGAATGTTTAGGGCTTGGGGGAAATGAAGGAGAGCTCTTCTTGCCCCTAGTGAAATGCTGCTTCTTCCCACCTTCACTACCAAAGTCTTAGTTCTGGTTCAAACACAATGTGATTCCTGCCAGGAATATGGGAAGCAGCTCCCCCTGGGTGACCATGAGCTCTTTGTCCTGCCTGGATCAGCATTACCCTGAAAAAGGTGGATTAGCCACTTTTTCTGCCTCTCCTTGGACTCTCCTCGCTATCTCCTGCCTCTCCCAAGCGTGACCAGGGACTCGTCAGCAGGACCTTCCAAAGGGAGAACCTCCATCTCCAGAACCTTCAGGGTCACCAGGCAGGCTGGCAAAGCCTCTGTGAGAGCTACAAAGAACTTCAGGGCATTCCTTTTTCAGGTGGCCAGAAGTTGGTGTCATAAGACTACGGAGTGGTTTGGGTTGGGAGGGAACTTAAAGATCCTCCAGTTCCATCCTCCTGGCGTGGGCAGGGACATCTTCCACTAGCCCGTGTTTCTCCAAGCCCTGTCCAACCTGGCCTTGGACACTTCCAGGGGTGGGGCATCCACAGCTTCTCTGGGCAACCTGTGCCAGGGCCTCCCCACCCTCACGGGGAAGAATTTCTCCCTAATATCCAATCTAAACTTACCCTCTTTAGGTTTAAAGCCACTCCCTGTTGTCCTATCACTGTGTGACCATGTAAAAAATTAATATCTTATTTTTAAACATGCTCAGCATTAACTGGGAGCTTGCAAACCTTTAATATTTACTCACACAAACACTGCTTTCAACAGCAGCAGCAGGAGACTCTGCCCCCACAGGAGCTCTTTCCCACGTTTAAGTGAAAAAAAGGACCTGCTCTCCACACCAGCAGCTTCACCGTAGAAACACTGATTCTTGTTAAAAGTGTGGATGAAGAAGCCGTTGTCCTCACCATCCCTCAGGATTCATGTCGAAAGTAGGGATAAAGAGGTCGTTGTCCTTACCATCCTCCAGGGAATACATGGTGGTCTTGCACATGTTCTCGGTCTCCGAGCAGTTCTCGATGGTCAAACACTTCTCCACGGGGGTCTCGGTCCGGCAGGTGTAGCACTGCAAGGTGAGAGCTGGGAGGAGGGAAAACATGAGCTTGGACTTGGTGTGGAACACCAGAGCCACTCTGTGCCCCTCCCTGGGGAGGGGTGTTCCCGAATCCTCACACTGAGAACATAAATGGAAGGGTAAAATGCGTCTGTGCCAATGGGAATGGGAAATACAGTGGGCTCGTGGTCGAAGCTCCCCGGATCAATTGGGATCTTTTGGATCAATCTGAGACAACCCGGATTGATCAGGACCCCCTCTGATCAATCTGGGACCCCTGGATCAATACAGGACCCCCAGGATCAATCTGAGACCCCCAGATCAATCTGGGACACCTGGATCAATATGGGACCCCCTGGATCAGTCTGAGATCCACTGGATCAATCCACACCCACTGGATCAATATGAGATCCCCTGGATCAATCTGGGACCCTCAGATCAATCAGGACACCCAGATCAATCAAGACTCCTTGGATAAATTAGGACCCCTCCGGATCAATATGGGATCCTCTGGGATTCCCTGGATCAATTGGGATCCCCTGGATCAACCCAGGACCCCCAGATCAATCTGGGACCTCCGGGATCAATGCAGGATCCTCCAGATCAATACAGGACTGCCTGGATCAATACAGGATCCCCTGGATGAATCCAGATCCCCCGGATCAACCTGCAACCCCTCAGGTCAATCAGGACCCCCTGGATCAATATGGGATCCCCTGGATCAATCTGGGACCCTCCAGATCAATACAGGCCCCCCGGATGCCTGGAGGCTCCAGGGAAACCTTGGGCCCTGCGGTGGCGGGAAGAGGGATAACAGGAGTAGAGGGGCTAATTAATTAATTAATTAATTGGGTGTGATTTATAATTTATGCTTTAGAGGTGGGGTCGGAGCCCTTGTGACGAGTCAAGCAAGACAAAGCCTCAACACCCAGAAGACCCCATGAAACAGGAAAGACCTTGTGGCTGATTGACCTCAGCTCCGGTCTCTGCAGCTCCTTCTCTCCTTGGCTTTGCATTGGTGGAACATCAGAAAGGCACCAGAGACTCCCAAACTCCCAGAATCACGGGGGAGCTTGGAAGAGTCATCTGGAGCTCGTCTACTCCAGTCCCCGTGCTCAGGCAGGATCACCTAAAACCTCTTGTCCAGGAATGTGTCCAGATTGAGTTCTAATTTCTCCAAGGATGGAGATTGCCCAACCTCCCCGGGCAACCTGTGCCAGCGCTCAGTCCCCCTCCCGGTCCGAAAGTGTTTCCTGGCATTCCAAGGGAACCTCCTGTGTTCCAGTTTGTGGTCGTTGCCTGCAGTCCTGGCACTGGGAACCACTGGGAAGAGTCTCTTTGTCCCCTCCCTCCAGCGATTTACAGACATTTCTGAGATGCCCCCTTTGAGGCTTCTCTTCTCCATGCTGAGCCGTCCCCGGTTTTCCTTGTGGCCCTTCCTTGGATTCTCTCCAGTGTCCATGTGATTTGTACTGGGGGAGTCCAGAACAGGGCACAGGGCTCCGGGTGTTGAGCAGAAGGGAAGGATCATCCACCTCGACTGATACTTCTTTTAATGCAACCCAGGATGTCATGAGGTTCCCTTCACCCATTTCTCCAACCTGCCAAGATCCCTCTGGGTGGGATCACAACCCCCCAGTGTATCAGCCACTCCTCCCAGGTTTGTGTCATCCACAGACTTGCTGAGGGTGCTCTGCCCTTTCATCCAGATCATTGATGATGAGGATGTTGGATGGGGCTGGAGCCAGTTTTGATCTCTGATCTCCAGTTACTGGTCTTCAAGCAGACTTTGTGTCACTGATCTCCAGGCCTGGACATTTAATTTTCAAGCCACTCCCCTGTCTGCTCACCCAGCCCACACCTCAACAGCTTGTCCATGAGAATCCTGGAACAGGATTGTTGTCAGGAGAGGTTGTGGACTCCACATCCCTGAAGGTATTCCAGCTTGGATGGGCCCTGGAGCAACCTGGTCTAGCAGAAGATGTCCCTGCTCATGGCTTGTCCCTTCTTTCTCACTAAAAGTATGTGTTGGGAGGGCACCTGGAACAGCCAAGAAAGGCTCTTCTTGACC
>NW_020917264.1:0-478 GCF_003984885.1 Neopelma chrysocephalum | reverse complement strand
ACGCCACCTTCTCCACTTGCTCCTCCAAGATACAGGTTTGTTCCCAAACTACGAGCTAGACCAAATTAGGAGAAAAACAAACCTTTTTTATATGAGGGGGAAATCAGAAAGGGTTCCTAGTTTCTCCTATAGCCACAGGCTTTGGTTTCTGGCTGCCTGAGGGTGCTGATGAAAACTGGCTTCAACTGTGAGGGGTTTTCCTGAAAGCTCCAGTTAGAAATGTATAATCCAGGCATGCTGCAGTTTGCCTGTGAACCAGAATTGTGTTCATATTGTCATTGTAATGGCAGGGAGGGGTGCAATCTGATAAATGAATGGCTAGGATAGAAAACGTGAAGTTGGTGTGTGGACAAGAGCAGATGAAGCACTTGTGGTTTGTGGAATTGCTGTTGGTTGTGAGACCATGGCCAGCTTTGTCAGTGGCAGGGACCTATTTCCCTGAAAATGCCCCCATGTGTGTCAGCTGCTTTGGTAGGAG
>NW_020917263.1:0-436 GCF_003984885.1 Neopelma chrysocephalum | reverse complement strand
TAGACCTCTGGTGGTTTCTGCTGGAAGTGTTCCCCCTTGTCCTTTGGTATAGTTGTCTAGTACTTCTGGAGTGTTAATTCCATGCTTAGTCCATTTTGAAGCTGACAGATGAAACTTTTGGTGAATATGCTGAATGATCCTCCTTTGCAATCTCTAGGCTGTGGCCCCTGACTGTTTTCTGTGCATAGGCATTCTGGATAATGGCTCTGTAAACTCCAGTAAAAAAATCCATGGCTTCACTTTCTTCTGCTTGTTTCAGCACCAGAGAAGAGCAGAGACCAAGGACCTCCCTCAGGCAAGGAAGTGGGACTTGAAGAGGAGAGCCATGGACAGTTCTGATGAGCCCAGTGGGAAGAAAAAGGTGAGAGGTGGGAGGGGAGGTGCGTTTGTACAAGGACCAAGGGGGTGTTTGAAAAACTCCTGCAAAGTTTCCACT
>NW_020917262.1:0-6322 GCF_003984885.1 Neopelma chrysocephalum | reverse complement strand
GCGCGGCCCCGAGCGGGAGCTGAGGGTCCCTCACAAACCTGCCCCAGGCCCTGCGCTCCCCGCGCTCCCCGCACTCCCCGCTCCGAACCGGGGCTGGGGGACAGGGGGCTGGATGGGCTCGGTGAGCTCAGTGATTCCCTGAAGTGCCGCCCAGCAGAGCCCTCAGGAAGGGCCGCCGCGGCCCCGAGGTGTTGGAAGGAGCCGAGCTGAGCGAGCCCTTGGCAAACGCTGCCGGGACCGTGCCAGTGCTGCTGACCAGGCCACTGCCAGTCTGTGAGCCCACACAGGAGCACAGCTCTGCCCCTCACACACCCGCCCAGGGCTCACAGCCCTCCCTCCCGCCATCCCCGGGGACCTGCAGCCCAGCAAAGCCCGGAGCAGAGCCAGTGAAGTGGGAGTGTGGGGAGAGAAGACCAAAAAGAAGGGCACACTGTACACGTAGTTCAAGGAAAACAAACAAGCAAGCACTCTGAACAAGCCTTTTTTTTTGCACATAGAAGAATTCACAGCGTTACGGAGAGGGGCTGCAAAGCCAGCAAGTTCTGCCTGGAGGCCCCGGACAAAGCTGGGCTGCCTGTGGAAGAGGATGGAGAACACATCAGTGTAATGCTGTGTGCTGCCCAGGAAACACCTGTCAGCAGGGGAAACCTGTGTTACTGCTTCCTGAGCTCTTAAAATTGTAGCTAAAAAATAATAACAAAACCGGATTGCACATTCATGATGGAATATTCACTTTGTTTATTCCCACCGATCATTGAAGAAAATACTAAATGTATTTGCTATATATATTTTTACTATGAGGCATCAGAAGACTTCACATAGCACCAAGTTAACTTCTAGTTACCTTACATACCACTGCATGCATTACTGCTGGGGAACAGTCACAGAAAAATTATTAAAACTCCCAATATGAATAACAGAAGAAAATAAAGATATAATCAAGAGTACCAGCCTATAATCTCCGTTACTAAGACTGATCAACACCCATTGTATAAGAACAAGTAAAAATGTAGCTGTTCTGTAAGCTTAAGTCAGATAAAAATAAGAAATAGTATTACATCCATCTTTGTTTTATGATTCAGGTCAGGTTAAGTAGTCTGACAATAAAGAATCTTTGTCCCAAATACAGCTAGCAATGCATTCTTGATGAGACCTCCTCTCATATCCAAACCAGTCCTTACCTTCCCCAACAATTAAAGAGGAGGCATAAAATAAGATCTGACAGGTTTGCACATAAAAAAGGGCAGAGTGAATCTACAGGAGTGGTGGAAATGCATCAGGTCATCAGACCAAGCTGAACAAAGTGAACAAAGTCCAGAGCACTGCAGTGGACAGGACCACAACTCCCCTGGTACCAAACCCCAGGCACAGGCAGCAGGAGAATGGTCACATCAGAGCACAGCCCATACTGAGAGGGTTTAGAAGGAAACTGCTCATCAGGAGCTCCAAGACGCTTAACCCAGAGATAAGGAGATATAAATAGCAGTTAAATGGTGTTCTTTAGGAGCACTTCAGGACACAGCTTGCTTTCTCATTCTGTGGCTACACCTACATAAGAGACAAAGAGAGGAGCTGGATGCCCCAACCCTGGAAACATTCAAGGTCAGACTGGACTGGGCTCTAAGAAACCTGATTTAGTTGGAGATGTCCCTGCTCATTGCAGGGGGGTTGGACTAGAAGACACGTAAAGGTCTCCTCCAACCCCAACTATTCCATGACATCTGACAGGATTTGATCCTCACTACACGTTCTGTGCTAGTGCCATGGACTTGCTTTAAACATCAGTAACACACAGTTTTTGCAGTAGTAACCAAAGTAAGACCATGCACTTCATGTGTTCCTAAGAGGCTGTAAACCATCTCTCCAGGCTACCCAGACAATCATTCACTGCGGTCCTTTGGCTCCCGGTACTTCCACTGGATGTAGTCAAAGATGTCCTCTTCACTTTCCACAGGCAGGGCCTCTCCAGCAACTCCTGCAATAAATCACAGCTGCTGTTGGAAAGGGGATGCTCTGTGCCATCCACACAAGCCAAATGCATTGCAAGATGAAGACAAAACTGCTGTAAGTAAAGCAGACTTAAAAACCCACCCAGAACAGCCCTCACTGCCCCCCCGGCCTTTTCATACAGTGTTTAGGTGATTATTCCTATTAGTGTCAAAGGAAATAAGGTAATGAATGAACTTTGGGCCATGTGGTTGTGCAGTTAAATACATTTATAGTTGTGTGCATGTGTGTATAGTCACCTCCCCTCCAAAAAACCAACTGAAGGACATGGCATATCCTGTGAAAAGAGTGGGAAACCCCTTATGTGCTGTGCTTGACACTGAAAAAACAATCTTTACAGCAGTAAGACTTTAAGAAGATTAGGCAGCCCAAAGAGGTAACTTTGTGCCACAGCACTGCCTGTACATAAGCAGGCTGCCTCTTCTTGCTGTAATGGTGCCCAACACCAAAAAGGACACTGTAAAAAGTGTTTATCAGAGCTGTTTGCAAACCACTGCAGCCACCCAGAGATGATCCCACCCAGCATGTGAGCAGAGGACACTCTGTGCAGAGCCCAGACTGACCAGTGACACCCAGGCGACGGATGGTGTACTCGTTGATGGTGAAGCCCATCTCCAGAGCATGAGCTCTCATGTTCTTGTTGAATATGTCACTCCCTGTGAAGTACAGCACACCACAGTAATACTGATCCTTGGGGATAAGCCTAGAGGAAAAAGCAGAAGTGCAGACTTAGAGCAAATACATAACAAAAAAGCTACAAGCCACTTGAAATTCAGCCCCTCAGACACTGCTGTAGGTCTGCTCTCTGTTTATGTCCATACACCCTGCAGCTCTGTACATTTGATTTTCCCCAAGCCAGATCCAAGAATGAAGTGAACTGCACATCAAAGAAAGGTTCAGCACATCTACCTGACCCAGAAGTTACTGGTGTTCAGCCACTACCTGGTTATGGTGCTTGCACTCCTGCCAAGAATTAATGTCAAAGCAGGATGATAAAACAGGACACAGTTCTGAATCTGGATAGAATGTCATGATTTAAAACACAGCATTATTGCTAATGAGCTGTTGTACACACTGGCAGTTGTACAGTGGCTTCCTCAGTGCAAAGGAATTAGAAAGCCAGTAAATGCCACGTTCTGACAATGGAAGGAGGGATCTGGATGCAGGAGTGGATGTAAATGCCTGCTCTGCAGCAGACAGCTGACCTGGGGTCTGGCTGGGTTTTTGGGGGCATTACCTGATATCAATTCTCCTGTGGGGATAGGCTGTGCCATCCTCCTTCTCTGGCAGCTGACAGACACCCTGGCAGGAAGTAAGGCAAGCAAGAAATCCAAATGAAATTAAACGGATTTGAGATCAGTCTTTACCACCCCACCCTTAAAAACCCTCTGAACAATCCTCAGTTATCTGGAAAGCAAAGTTTAATTCCAGCTGAACTGATTACATATTTCACTGGAACAGCTGGATGTCTGAGTACAGTAAATCATTAAAAACTGTGGGGGTAAAGGAGGTTTTTTCTTGAGAAATCCTCTGCCTATTTTCAGTTCAAACTGCTTTTTAATCTTCATGCAATATTTAAGGAAAAAAAGAAAAGGAAAAGCTGCGTTGTGAGCAAGGGATCCAAGAAAACTAATGTTCCTGTAATTCACTTCTTGCTTTAGGCATCCAACATAATCCCCATTATATCCTGAGTCTGAAGGAGGGAGGTTGTGCTGAGGTTCTGGGGAACACCCAGCAAACCAGAGACACAACTCACCTGGTGTGGTGCAGGTTGTCTCAGAGCTACAGAAATATCTGTATACTTCCTAATATTGAGATCTTACTGCAAGAGATTCCCTAAGAGTTAACTGTAGGAAGTTTTTATGGGAGGTAAGGGGGAGAATTAAAAATAAAATAAAATAAAATCACAATTCCAGCAGTCCAAACAATGTATCTTGTAGGTATGCCAGCTTCTGTCAGGAAAGGTAATCCCACCCCAACATCCCTCACCACCAAAGAAGCCCTTACCATGAATTTGGTGTCACCTTTAGACAGCATATCTGTGACAAAGTGGACTTTTTCCAGTTGTTCTACAACTTGATGCAGAAGTTTTGACTAGGAACAATGACAACACAACAGAAATCAGTTCACAAGTAACGAGAATATCTTACCTATTTATACTAGGTGGTGGCTCACATAAGTACAGGACATCACCATAAATATATGTATTATTCTACATGAAATTTGACCCGGGGGGAAAAAATGTAAGTGATTATAACTCCTCAAATTAAACACGGTGATCCAAGGGAGGAGATTAAAATTACAGCAATGAGAAGATGCAAAAAGCTGCAGTACAAGTCTGAGACTACATCTCTCCTGAATTGAAACCCACCCTGGTGGAAGCAAAGCCCAGCACTGACTCCCAGCAGCTGCAAACTCACCTGTTTGGAGGACTGGGATGTGAAGCTCGGATGAGTCAGGAGAACATCCATATCACCACTTGACTCTGCACCTGGGCAAGGGAGAAGCACAGAAAAACCCCTCTGTGCATGACACAGTGCACTGACATTGGTGAACATCCAGCTAACCTTTTCCTATAAACGTGTTTTTCTAGTAGAAAACAGTCACTATTCAAGAATATTTAAAAAAAAAAAAGAGAACCTTGTTCTTCCACCAAAAAGTTTCTATCCCCCATACCTCAGAAAATACCCCAGAATTTCTTGCTGTACTCTCTGGCAGTGAAGGGCAAATGTTGATCATGCAAAAGCAAACAATTCACATTAGAACATACTGCTCTTTATGGGGGCAGAAGCAAGGATTCATGTGGCTGCCTCATCACTGAACTGACCAAACAAGACAATACCAAGAGGAGAGGGCAGGTTCTGGCCCAGACTGTCTCTGGAGAACACCACACACAGTAAAGGGTCTTGCTTATCATCCCAAAATAAACATAACGAGATCAGAGAGTACCAACCTCGTCTAAAACTGCCACAGACCGTAGCAATATAGTTTGGGTCCAGCTTCTTCACCTCTTTCAGCACAATTTCCTGTGTGAAAAGGAAAGATGTGTGTTGGGAGGTGTCAGTCATTCACTGACCAGCAGTACCTCACATCCTCAACAAAGACATTCTTACCTGCATTTGCAGCATTTCTTCCCTTGGGATTCTTTTCTCAAAATCTTCAAAATATCTGCATATATAAAAATAAAAGTATCTGAAAGAGTGCCAGAGGTAACATCTTAAATTTTTAGTCAATTAAATATGTATCAGAGGAAAGAATACAACTTATGTTACTGTCACATCACAGAAAGCTCCCAACTCCCACCAAGGGGAGAGTAAAACCTCAAAACTGCAAGTCTGACTGCTTAGAAGATGGTTTCATTATTTCCACTGCACATGAGGTGGCAGTAGTATATCATACATTCCGTCCTGGTGTCTGGAGGAGCCATTAGAAAAGCCAAGGAAGCTTACTTCAATCCAATTCGCTGGTGGTGGGTCAGCTTGTGCTCATTTTTCCTAAGATCTAGAACAATTAAGAAAAAAAAAACAAAAAAACAAAAAAAAGAGTTACCTTAGGACTCAAAATATTACAGTAAGTTTTCAGCAATGCAAAAAACAATGACACATCACTGGAGTGTGAACTAAGGCCCCAAATCTACATTTACCTTCTAAAGTCTTAATTCCTTCCTCGACAAACTTCCTGGCAGCAGCAGGACTGCAAAGAGACGAGGCAGTGTGGCATCAGGGACAGCAAGGATCTTACAGCACTGAACAGGACATCCCAATGCACTGGAACTGGCTGGGTTATCCCAGTATATCCTCAACTTTTGTGCACATTTTTTCTCAGAACTGAGAATGATTGCATTACCCACCCTCAGCCTCAAGGGTTCTAAACAAAACAAAACAATTTTTACCCAATGCCAGTGACTCGTGTCAGGAAATTGATAGAAGCACTTGTATCATCTTGTCGAATCTACGAAAACAACACAACACAAGCCAATTCCTCCTTTACTCCTTTTGCAATAAACAAAAAACCCTTTGAGAAGATAAAACAGCTTAGTCAGACTCTGCTTTGGAGGCTCACCATAAATTTCTACTTCCCATACACCCTATGTTCACCATTCTTAAGACTGACCTCAATCTCCCCAGGGACAAGAACAGAAACTGTGCAAAGCAAGCAGGCTACTTTGCAAGTTCCAAAGGAAAGCAACTACTGAGAAACAGAGCACAAGGGAAAGAAACCCACCTTTTCCAATTTGCGTAGTTTTCCAGTGGATAAGAACTCATCTATCTTCTCAGCAATCTTAGCACCTACTCCATCCTAAATATTGGGGGGC
>NW_020917261.1:0-772 GCF_003984885.1 Neopelma chrysocephalum | reverse complement strand
TTGGGTCCTCAGCATCAAGAATTTGAGTTCTTGGTGGACTCAGGAGCAGAAAAATCAACTGTACAAAAACTACCTCGGGGCTGTATGACCTCCCCAGACACAGTCCTAGTAGTAGGAGCTAAAGGGGAACCTTTTAAAGTACCCCTCATCAAAGATGTGGAAATAGAAGCCCAAAATAAATATGCATTAGGAACATTTTTGTTAGTTCCTGAGGCTGAATATAATCTATTAGGGAGAGATTTAATAATAGAACTGGGGATTAATCTGGAAGTAAAGGAGCAGGAAATACAGGCTAAAATATACTCCCTTACGGCAGAGGATGAAAAGAGGATAAATCCTGAGGTGTGGTATACCCCTGAATCTGTAGGAAAGTTGGATATAAAACCGTTTGAAGTTTCCATCAGAAATTCAGAGAGGCCAATAAGGGTAAAGCAATATCCTATCCCTCACGAAGGAAGAGTCGCACTTAAACCAATTATCGAACGACTCTTAACGCAGGGACTGTTAGAACCATGTATGTCACCTCATAACGCCCCTATTTTGCCAGTAAAGAAATCTGATGGGTCCTACCGACTGGTGCAGGACTTAAGAGAGGTGAATAAACGAACAGTTACCCGGTTTCCAGTGGTGGCTAATCCATACACATTATTAAACCAACTTTCCCCTGAATACAAATGGTGCAGGGTTATTGATCTGAAAGATGCCTTTTGGGCATGTCCCCTCAGGGAAAGCAGTAGGGATTATTTTGCCTTTGAATGGGAGGACCCTGATT
>NW_020917260.1:0-650 GCF_003984885.1 Neopelma chrysocephalum | reverse complement strand
CAGTTCTTTCAAAATCAACATACCACATTCTTTTTGCCATTCAGTCTTACGTTTTAAATAATAAAACAGATCTAGATACGGTGTTTCATTCCACATCTTGTTTTCCCGTAAATATTGCATCAAGGGGGTTATAATTTCCGGAGTCAATGAACCATTCCTAGGCCACTGCATTCCTTCTGTCTCATATTGAGGCCATACATTATTACAATAATCAATCAATTGTTTCTTGGTTAACTTCTTGTCTGAAATTTCCTTCCTTCCAGTGTTTTAATAAGCAACCAAGCGGAGAATCGCTAGGGATATCATTTTCTACACAAGACAGTGCCCTAAAGGTTTTAAACGGCATCATACTGACTCACACACACACACACACCACAGTCTGGATTCAAAATCAAATTCACAATAACACAACGATATAAACCAATTACTTATTCCAAAACCAAAACCAACTCGCCAATTCTCCCTCTGAGTGGCGAGTGCTGGTACAGCGTGGCTTTCGCTACGTCTTACGACCAGCGCCTAGGCTTCCTCAACCAAAACCAACTCGCCAATTCTCCCTCTGAGTGGCGAGTGCTGGTACAGCGTGGCTTTCGCTACGTCTTACGACCAGCGCCTAGGCTTCCTCAACCAAGGTACCTTTTAGCCCAACC
>NW_020917259.1:0-312 GCF_003984885.1 Neopelma chrysocephalum | reverse complement strand
AACTATCCGGTGTCAGGAATATCCCATCAACAGAATATCCCGTGTTCAGAACATTCCGTGCCTGGAACATCCCGTGTCCAGAACATCCCGTGTCCAGAACCCCCTGTCTGGAATATCCCATGTCCAGAGTATTCCATTTCTGAAATATCCCGGGTCTGGAACATCTCTTGTTTTGAACATCCCGTGCCTGGAACATCCTGTGCCTGGAACATCCTGTGCCTGGAACATCCTCTGCCTGGAACATCCTGGGTCTGGAACATTCCGTGTTTAAAACATCCCGTGTCTGGAACATTCTGTGCATGGAACATCCTG
>NW_020917258.1:0-304 GCF_003984885.1 Neopelma chrysocephalum | reverse complement strand
CTCCTCTATTTCTATCCCTCTCTGGGTTTTCCTCATGTTCCTGAACACTGGGAAAACCCTCACAGCAGCCCCTGAGCTGCAAACCAAGCCCTGGCTCTGCATAAAGAGGAAAAAATGAGTAAAAAAAAAAAAAAAGAAGATGAGATTTAAAAAAACCCAGGAATATTAATGCTGAAAAAGAGGATCTGTACATTAAAAATTAAAGGGCACTCCCTTGTTGCTCCAGGGCTCCCATGAGAGGGGATTTGATGGAAGACAGAGGAGGCAGAGGAGGGATGTGAGAAGGCCCCGGGGAGACATCCCG
>NW_020917257.1:0-436 GCF_003984885.1 Neopelma chrysocephalum | reverse complement strand
TTGTTAAGTTTTAGCTCTGCCCTTTGCTTTCACGTGTGTCTGCTTTTGAGATCTGTGTTTACTTCTAGTGGTTAGCATGCAGGACTCTCACCTCTGCGACCCAGGTTCGAATCCCAGCCACTCCCCCGGGCAGATGGAGCCCGTTAGCCCTGTAAGGCCATCCATCTATGAGAAGGTCACTCTAAACAAACCTACGTCCTGAGGACTTCACTGCCATTGTCCAAGCTTGCTTGGCCCCGGCAGATGAACCTTAGGATTAAAGGGTGGGCTCAGTTCAGCGCAGGCTGTGTCTCACCTAAAAAATCCATTGCGCAGGCTGGAAAGGTAAAAAGACCTTTCCCTAGATCTTCGTTCACGAAGACTGGCCATTATTATTACTTCTAACAGTACTTCATATGGATGGTAGTAACATCAACCATACTAGCCTAAAGCAGTG
>NW_020917256.1:0-839 GCF_003984885.1 Neopelma chrysocephalum | reverse complement strand
GGGGGGGTCCGTGGGCTGTGGGGGAGGGGGGAGCTCCAAAAATGGGCGTCCAGGGAGTGCAGAGAATTGGGAAGCTTTACTGGGAACACCGGGAGCAGTCGGCTGGTGTCAGAACAAAAGCAGGTACAGGGGGACACACGACCTCCTTCTCAGCCTCTCCATTGCCCCCCAGACCCTTTCCCTTACCCCACAAACTCCCTCCCACTTCCCCCCAGAGCCCCTCACCCCCCTCCCAGTGTGCCCCCGGTGCTGGGGGGGCCGGGCCGTACCCCAGTCCCGGCTCAGGGGGTGCTCCAGGCTGACGTGCTCCACCCAGCACCAGGGGGGATTTCCAGCATCACCAGCACCTGGGAGCTCCAGTCCCCGTTGCCTCAAGAGAGCGTGGAGGAAAAGACTCCACGCCAGGGGAGTGGATGAAATGAGATAAAGAGAGCAGGGCCTTGAATGGAGCCTCAGGCCAGGGGAACACACACGACGTGCACCCCCCAGACAGTGGCTCTGGGATTTTATAACAAGGTCCATCCAACCCCAGATCTCTCCACCCCCCGCTTCTGCCCCGTTCTGCCCCCGACACACCCCTTTGGGAACTGGGTTGGGGGTCTTTGGGACCCCTTCTTCCTCAGCTTCATCTTCTTCACAGCACCCACAGTCCTTGGAGCTCCTCCAGAGTTCTGGCCTTGAAGGTGGCTGTGTCTGTGTGATGTCTTCTGGTCCAGCCTTTTCTACAATTCTACCTTGAAAAGAAGACTAAACACGCTAATGGAATTTAGAGGGATTGATATGGAATGGGGAAACAGGGTTGGGGATGTGCAAACATTATGCTACAGGGTAAGGGATAC
>NW_020917255.1:0-355 GCF_003984885.1 Neopelma chrysocephalum | reverse complement strand
GGTGCATTGGGAGGGATTTGGGGGAGGTTTGAGGTCCTTAGGGGGGGATTTGGGGGCATTATGGACCTTATGGGGGGCTTTCGGGGTATTATGGACCTTATAGGAGAGTTTGGGGTCCTTATGGGGGGGTTTGGGGGCCTTATAAGAGGGTTTAGGGAGCATACAGGGGGGCTTGGGGGGCTTTGGGGGCCTTGTGGGGGCATTGGGGGGCTTTGGGGTCTCTGAGGGTCCCTGTATGGGATTGGGTGGTCCCTGTGAGTATTGGGGGGTCCCTGTGTGGGGTCAGGGGTCCCTGAGGATATTGGGGGGTCCGTGGGGATGTTGGTGTCCCCCCTGACCCCCCCCGTGCCCCCCC
>NW_020917254.1:0-324 GCF_003984885.1 Neopelma chrysocephalum | reverse complement strand
TGTGAGACTTTGTAGTGGAAGGGTACTACTTCCAGTTAGATAAAAAAGATGTAGTCAATATCTGCCCAGTTTATTTCCTGATTTCCTGTTGCTGTTGCATGGTCGTTTTAGGATTGTGAGGTTTGCAGTCCTGTTGCAAAACACAATGTTGTTTTCCTTTGGAAGTACAGGAGCCAGTTGTGCTTTTTGCTGTCTTGTGCCTTAGAGAGGGTGTCTTGCACAGGTAGTTCCTACAGGGGTAGGAACGGGAGCTTTCTGAAGTTTCTCACATGCCCTGATAAGCCCAGTTCAATACTTACATTCGAAGCAGTTCCAGCATTGCAC
>NW_020917253.1:0-769 GCF_003984885.1 Neopelma chrysocephalum | reverse complement strand
TCTACATCAACAAAACTTTAACCACAGACACCTTAAACAAAGGTTGGGAGATTAAACTAAGACCTAAAGCTCTGAAACAACTCAGGAACTTCCTTTTTACTATGAATTTGGACTGTGTGAAATTAGCCACAAAAGTTATCCTCCTGACGTGTATGAGCAAACTGCTTCTCTTGTGATCTCTCAGAATCTACTTATATTAAAACATAGCCTCAAATACACAAAAATTAATGACCCTATCCAGTGACAGCACACTGTGCAAGCCTTTAAATTCTTCTCTTCCATTGGTATCTACTCAGATGCACAGAAGGAAAGCTGTGATGAACAGCATTGTCATTTCTTTGTTGATGGAATTTATTTGAAATTATTATGCAAAAAGATCCCTTTAAAAAGGGGAAATGACAAAAAAATTATATTAGTAAACTGGCATAAACATGGAGAATACACAAAGGAATGTTACATTTAGAGGTTTAAAACACGTATTTAAATGTGCTCCAGCAGCTGCTATGAAATGGAAGCACAGAACTTGTGCAAAGTGCCCACCCACCATTTTAGCAGAAACACAACCTGGCTGCTGAACTCTGATCATCCAAGAGGCCTCCACCAGTCACTCAAAGCATGAAAAATGAACCAGGTCAATACATTCACTTAGACCCTTTAAATCTCCTTCTGCCCTATATGTAACATTTCCCTAAAAAAAGGCCACTTAAAAACTGAAGGCAGGTACAGTTAAAGATTGCAAGATTTTCAATTGACAGCTCTCAACTGTCTT
>NW_020917252.1:0-1062 GCF_003984885.1 Neopelma chrysocephalum | reverse complement strand
CCTCTGCTCCAGCTGAACACACCAAGTGCCCTCAGTGTCCTCCCACACCATCAAATCCAGGCCCTTCCCCATCTCTTTGCCCTCCTTTGGGCACTCTAATGGCTCAATGTCCTCCTTATATTGTGTCCCCCCAGTACTGCAGGTGAGGCCACCCCAGGGCAGAGCAGAGCAGGACTTGGCTGCATCTTGTCCCGTGAGGCTCCTTGGGGTGCAGCTCTGCTGGGGGGGAGCTGGGATGAAACCCCCAGCTTGGGATCCTCCAGTATCACTGCCCTGCTCAGAGCCCCTGGGAAGGGGACTGGCCACATCTCCATATGAGGCTACTTGGGTGGTTTAAAAAGTTCTTTCCAACCCAAAATAGAGATTTTTCATCTGAATGGTTTTGCAGGCTTTTATTCAACGAGGAAGGAGGAGCAGCGAGGCCCTTCCCTGCCTGAAGAGGCTGCTCAGGGCCCTGAGCTGTGGCTGTGCCTTCAGAAGGTCACAGGGGCTGTCATCCTCCCCTGGCTTAGAGGGGATGATAGGAATTTTTGGGAATTCATATCTGTGGCTGGGATATGAATTTTTAACTTGTGTTCAGCTGCTTTCAAAGGGTCACTGCCTGCAGGTGGAAGTTCTGCAGCCGTGCTGGGGAGGCTGAGAACACTCACTTCATCCCAAGTGCCTGGACTGCTCTTTTTAAAATCTTTTTCACTTCTAACCTGATATTCTTTGTTCCAAACCCACAATGAGCAGATGCCTCCCAGTTAAGAGTGATGTAGCTTATCAGTAGAAGTCTTTGCTACTTCATAGGATGATTCTGAACCTAATTGGGGTAAAGGCTGGAGCTCCAGCTTCTCAGAGCCAGTGCCAGGGAAATCTGCTTGGATGTTTATGCATCAGCAAGGGCAGTGTTTATTCCCATTGGAATTCCAGCTGCTCTTTGTGATTAGAGATGCCCTGGAGAAGCCTCAGCAGCAAGGGAGTGATGCAACAGTAATTCTGTGCTGCAGCCAGGGCAGCTTTCACTGGGAGCATCACTGTGTGCTTGGGAAATGTTCTCTTGATTCATTTTTTATTTTT
>NW_020917251.1:0-817 GCF_003984885.1 Neopelma chrysocephalum | reverse complement strand
CACACTACTCAGACATTGTGTATGGTTTTCTTTCTCGTAGTTGACTCTGAGTGATCTCATGATGACAGGAACCTCTGAGCCAGCCCAGGTGCCCCTCCTTTGCATCAGAGATGGATTCACATCCCCGGCTCTCTGAAAGATAAGTGCAGGGCAAAGACCCAGAGAGGGGTTGGGAGTCAGTCCAAGCATGTGCATCGCCCAGAGGGATTTTTGAAATCAGTACAGTGCAATGGGTATCCTATAACAGGTTATTTGGCCGCATCAAAGGAAGGGCTTACTTTGTATCATTGGATTCACTTGTGCAGGGCAGAGCAGTTCCAGTCTGTGTCACGTCCTTTGTCTTGTCCGTGTTTCGTGTCCTTAGGGTTTTTTGTGTCACAGGGTTTGTGTTGTCACGGGTGCGGGATGTCTCACTTGGTCTTGGCCTGGAACTGCTCTGTCCTGCTACGTGGATCAGTGGGTAGATGGAATATTGCTCAGAGTCTCACATGAACATGTCAGTTACCTTAGACAGTGGAGCCGATGGCTGTACAGTCTCTGAGCAGGATTATCTTGTGATGCCCTGCTTGGGTGTATAGAGTCACAGCTAGGTAGAGTAGTAAACAGTGTCTATGGTATGGGCATTTGTCAGGGGTCTTGGGTCACGGAAGGCACGCTACAGAGTCCCTCCCCTTTTGTCTTACAGCCACCCAAAGGAGACTCAGATTCCCGGGGCGAAAGACGGCATCGGTTTTCCCGGAACTTACGGCGACCGGAGCGAGATCGGCCGCAGCATCATCGATGGAATCTTCTGAGAGCCACAGAGAGTCCCTGCCCA
>NW_020917250.1:0-1720 GCF_003984885.1 Neopelma chrysocephalum | reverse complement strand
TACACCCATCCAGGGATGAATTGGTCCCAGCCGTTCTAACCAGGACATGAGCCCTGTGTGTTTGCAGTTGTACAATTAACAGCAGTCACCTGCCTGTGAGTTTCCATGGGGATAAAACACACAGGATAATGATTTGGGATTCCTACAGCCCTGCCCATACCCAGGCCCATCACAGGGAAAACAGCTTCCTGACCAGAGGCAAGCTGTAGGTTCAGATCTAGATATGCAAGCAGCAATTCTTTTAGATGAATCTGAAGTTAATTCAGTTACATGGACCTGCAGTTTTGGTTTCTGTGCACCACACAAAACATCATTGACTGAGAGGAACTGTTGGAGCTGATGGGGATCATTAAAAGAAAGATTTCTCCCATCCTACCTGGGACAATTCCATCCTTACACATCTCTGCTGACCAGAAACCAAAGGCCCTGGGGCCAGGCTGGTCCTGCACCCAGTGCTGCAGTGTCTCTGTGCCTGCCCGGCTCCCACTGGAGCCTGGGATGCTGCACCACCCCCTCCACAATGGCAATGGCAAACACCTGCAAGCCTCAGGGAAGATCTATGGCTCAGAGGCCCTGAGCAGCTTGGAGCACATGTGTTAAAGAGATAAAAAAAATATTTTCCTGGTTAGCTCCAATACTTTATTGAATAAAGTTTAAAATCCTCACCCTGACTCAATCCATCTGTGCAGGTGTCATCATACTTCCTCATTTTTAGTTTGGAGAGGAGGAAAATGCAGGGTGAGCAGATAGAGCAGTTGCCTGATTTGAATTTCACTTCTACCCCATAACTCTTTGCGGAGGTCAAGGAGAAAATGATGGGGGAAAATGTTTCTTGGAATCACCAACTGGAGGTTTAAGAAGATTCACTCCCCTGAGTGTCTCTGCAGATGGCAAGAGGAGAAGAGCAGGGCTTGGCAGCTGCAGCACAGCCAGCCTGGCAGGACCAAGAGAGTGCAGGGGCACAATCCTGCCACTAGGCTGGAAACACTCCCTTCCAAACCTGATTTGAACATTATGTTGGCTTAACAGACCAGCAGCCCAGGGCTCACCCCCTGCTCCTACAAATAGTCCATGTGGAGCCCCACTGGGACCTGCTCCCTGCAGAAAGCCTCACACAGCACAGCTCAGCCTGCAAGGGATTTCCTCTGTCCTTCCCCAAGCACCGACCATAGAGGCCAATGGTTTAATATTGTCATTTCCTCATTTCCTTTAGACTGCAATGCTCTCATTTTAGCACAGCAACTTATTTTTAATAGAGTTTGGAAAGATTTTTTTGTATGTCTTCACTTCTACTCCAAGCATGTTTGCTCTCAATTTATTTCTGCTCTTCTTATCTTCTCAACAACTACATCTCTTGTTCCAAGTCCTGCTCATTTTCTGCTCCGTATTGTGATTTTTCTTTAATTTCATCTTGCTCCCACACTTCCCAATCACACATTTCATCACTCCTGCTTCCCTATTGCCAACACTATGCGATTTCTTTATCTTAATTGTATCACCCAGTCATCTGGTTCCAGGATGGCATCTCTTTACCTCACAGTGCAGTCCCTTTAATCATTACTGCTTCTGGCATGTATAATAATAGCTGAGACAAGCTGTTAGCTTTCACCTCCCAGTTACTGGCACAAGTTTGTTTTTTTATATAAGGCCTAATGACAACACAAACTGAAAACCCTCCAGACATCACTTTGCACAGGCTGCATTAAAAATCCACCACTCC
>NW_020917249.1:0-327 GCF_003984885.1 Neopelma chrysocephalum | reverse complement strand
GTTTTGTTGGCCACTCTCTTGGTAATAAATCTTGGTTTTTGTTAAGCTTTCAACGGTGTCGTGGTTTCAAGCTTCAGTATATCCTCGAACCTCCTCCTCCTCCCTAATACAACACCGTAGGACAGCCTGGGCTGGAGAGGAGACAGGGATGGGGAGAAGCTGAAAGGCCCTGACAGAGCCACCTTCTGCAGGCCTTTGGCCATGGCTGCTGTCTGTGCCCCTGCTGCCAGGAGGAGACAAGTGGCCCTTGCAGCCCTGGGGCCTCATGGCCTCCTTGTCCCTGCTCAGCAGCCTGGCAGGTGCCACCCCATGGTCCTGCCCTTGGCA
>NW_020917248.1:0-2675 GCF_003984885.1 Neopelma chrysocephalum | reverse complement strand
CATGGAATGGACTTTCTCACTATGGACTGACTGCTGTTTTCCCCAGTTTTATTGTGTTATTTGTTCCCACTGTTGTACCCCTGTTTGTCAGTGGTTTTTATGAAATTTTGATGTACCCTCCATTTTGTCCCTCCTTCTCCCTCAGGTTTTCCCGCCTTAACTTGTTTACTCCCTTATTCTCCCCTGCTTTCCCGCTCCTCTGCTGCTGATTGGCTAAGGTTTGCCGCAGTGCAGAGTGAGCTCTCATTGGCCCTTTTCCCTAGAGACTCCAAGGTTACACCTACCTTTCCCTTGTCCTCCAATCACTGTTTGCCCTAGGTTGTCAATCCCATGCTCCTCCCCAGTTCTGAATCCTCCCCTTGAGCCTACCCTATTTAAGTCCCTGTTTTCCCTGAATAAATTGGCATTGCTTCCCCGACCTTCGACTGTGTCCTGACCCTTATTCGCAGTGCCGCGTCCCAATTCCCCTTACCCCTCGGGCCGTGGCAAGTGGCGCCCAACGTGGGGCACAGTTGCAGGTCCCTCATATTGAGGAAACTCCTGTGTCTCCACTCGGGCTCAGGCGTCGCCGGAGAGGTGATCGTCCCGCCGGTCCCCCCAGCTGGACGGACGACTGTGGGCTGAAGAGCTGCACGGGTCGGCGCACCGGAGAAGGTGAGCAGCTGGGGACATTCCACACCTACCCCAACACCAACATCCCCACATTTTTAACAAAAAAGGGAGGATCTCTACAACACCGAGATGGGACTTACACTGTCCACCTCCCAAAAATTCGTCTACAGACGCCTTAAAGACTTCATCATTGAACACGGTCACCCCCTGGATAAGAAATCCGCCAAGGCACTTGCTAAATGGCTGGACAATAAAAATCATAAATTAACAGACGACACCACAGCCGAGGAGTGGCAAGCAATAGGATACAGCCTTTGGCGTGATAATGAAAGGGGGGACCGAAAGGCAAAAAAGGCGTTGATTGCCTGGAGGCTAGTTCTGATGGTGCTACAGCACCAAATGATGAACGAGAATAACAGCCTCCATGTACCTGCTCCAAAACGAGAAAAAGCAACTGCGTCACAACATTCGCGGCATACACAAGATGGCGGGAGGGAGAAGACACCACGGCGAACACAAAATGGCGGCGAGGAGGAGGGAGACGGGAGACGCGCGGGACGGAGGCGGGAAAAGTCCTCGCGGGAACCATCAGCGCGGGAAAAGAGGGGGCGGGCCCTCGTAGCACCACCCCCCAGACCACCTCCACCTCCTCCCACACGCGTCAGGGACCCCTCCCCCGAGTCGCCCACGTGTTCGTCCACTCCCTCCAGCTCCGCCTCTTCCCCTGAGAGGTCACCTTCCGGGGGGGAAAGGGAGGCGAGGGGCGGGGCTAGGCCAAAGGTCAAAGCCGGTTTCCGGCAACATGGCCGCGCCCATAGGGCCCGTAACACCAAGGCCTACCCTGCCTGCCGCTACACTGACACTGACCCGGACGAGGACACAGGCCTCACACAGCGCTCCCCTGAAAGGCACAACAATATGCCCAACATATGGAAGCCCTTCAGAGAGGAAGCGGCTCAGGCTAACGACACCGAGTTTTTAAAAGCGTTTCCAATATTTCTGGAAGAAGGGAAGGCTCCAGAATGGAGACCGATCTCGTATCCCATGTTAAAGGACATCAAAAAAGCTATGGTCGAGTATGGCCTGGGAGCGCCATATACGATCGGTCTCCTGGAGTCCTTCTTCCTTGCCTACCTATTAATTCCCTATGATATCAGGGCAGTCATCAACGGACTTTTCACTACCATTCAGTCCTCGGTATTCGAGGCTGAGTGGAAGAAATTAATCGTGACTTATGTTAACGAGAAAATGGAGAGAAGGGGTATTCCAGTAAGACAAGCCATAGACATGCTTTATGGCGAGGGGAGCTACTCAACCAGAGGGGATCAATCCCGAATTGAACCAAAATTTTTAGAAATTACTAAAGAATTGGCACTGGAGGCGGTAAAGAGGGTGGCGGACGCGTATGTCCAGACGCCCTCTTTCACCCTCATTAATCAAGGCCCTAAAGAACCGTTTATTGATTTCATTACGAGGTTAAAAGAAGCAATTAAAAGACAAGTCAATCAAAAAGAAAGTCAAGAAATCCTATTTAATAAATTGGTTGTCGAAAAAGCAAATGAGGATTGCCAAAAAGCTTTGAAAATGCTAAAAAATCCCTCTCTGGTTGAGATGATCGAGGCTTGCAAGAACATCGGCTCCAACTCACATAAAGCACGTCTATTGGCTGCCGCCTTCACTGGGCCCCAAACATGTTTTAATTGTGGTCAAAAAGGACATTTTAAGAGGCATTGCCCCAAGACTGTTTCAGAACCTAATTTATCTAACGTACCTAAATCCCTCTGCCGGAGGTGTGGGAAAGGGTTTCACTGGTCATCGGCCTGTAGGTCGGTGACCAACATAAACGGTGAACCCCTTCCCCCCAGAAAGTCTCCCGCAATTAAAAGAAAAGTCACCTTTAGCTCCCTGCCCGACCTGCGTCAATGCTCCTGTGAGCATTCGGGAAACGGGGAGCAGAGCGCTCAGGGGGGCGCGAGGACACAAATAACCCCTCAACCACGCTCCATCCTGCGCCAAACACCGCGCCCAGCTACCCCGTAACCGGGAGACCTCCGGCAGAACTT
>NW_020917247.1:0-1721 GCF_003984885.1 Neopelma chrysocephalum | reverse complement strand
ATTCGCAGTGCCGCGTCCCAACTCCCTCTACCCCTCGGGCCGTGGCATACCTGACAATGTTACTTTCTGGGCTATCTGAAGCCTGTAAAGCAATATCTTTCGGTCAATGTGCTTGAAAAATTCACAGTTTTCATCCTTACGAAAAACTCAAATTTCCATGATTGGGCCAGAGAAAGAATAAAATTCATGCTTAGTTTCAGCGTTTGAGGGAAGGGTGATGTGCAAGAAGCCATGACAAGACATTCAGAGAGAGCATACAGTGACACCAGGCACTAGGCAAGGCTATGCACTGTCCCATTTCTTCTGTTGCTCTTGGATAGTAAAATAAGATCATCTTTTCTTCCCATGCCTAAGGGGGTCTTTCACAGAAACTGTCTGACTGGCCAAGGGGCCAGGCATATTCATCCAAAACACAATTCTCTGAGAAGCTGGTCCTTCAAATAACTTGTGCATCAACAAGTAAACACTCATCTCCATCCTATTTATTTTTTTTAACTTAAGCGGTGAGTCTTCCTCCCACATTGAAAGAACCCTTGGTAACCTCCAGCTTGGGAGCCCAGCCGCTCCTAATATTAGCTTGCGCCATTATGCAAATGCAGCACTGGTGTTCCCACAGTCTGGGGAGAGACCCAATCCCAGCTTCCCACTGCATCCAACAGCTGCCTACAGCCTGGGCTCTGCCGCCACTGAAGACTGTATCACTGTGATCAGCATTTGTCTGTACTTCAGTTCTGATTTGGGTTTTGCCAGCTTTTCTCACTGGATGTACTTGTTGCAGCTCCCTGTTTGAGAGTCTCTCTCTGCTCCAGTTTTCAAATGCAATAAAACATTAACTGCTGAGAATAGAGAACATCAACTGCTAACATCTAAGAGAGATGGTGAAAGCAAGATTTCAACCATAATGCTTTATCTCAATGTCTACATGTAAACCTAATTCAGTACATTTCTATTTACCTTTTCTGGATAACTGTATAAACATGCTCAGCAATTTCAAAAGACATTGAAAAACCACAAACCCCTGGTTTTTTAAATTTTTTTAATTTAATCTCCCATCAAAGCCTGTGAAGACATTAGAGCTCCTGACAAAAATAAGCAGCCCATTTCTCCACATTCAAGAGCTATACCAGTAGCACACTGAAACTCTTTTTCTCTCAGGTCATATAAATTATATTGGCTCCATTTCTCCAGTAAATAGGATCCTAGTTTGGACACACTGGAGCTTGAACATTATGGGCTTCCAGGCTGATAGCTGCTAGCGTTTGTCTTGATCGTCCTGGGATAAGTTTTGGGCCGTGGCTGACATGGTAATATGGTGCTATACTCCTGTGGAGGAGCAGGTCCAGCAGAGTTGAGATCTCCCTTTTCTTCCTACCTCCCTTCAAAAGGCCATCTCACCTCCCTGGAGTGCAGGAGGGGAGCAGTTGGTATTCTTCACCCTACCATTGGTCCTCTTGCACCATGCAAAGCAACCTCAACAAGAAAATGTTTACAGCCTAGTATGTTTTCCCATTTAATTTTGCTCATCTATGATGGTGAGAATACTTAAATATCCAAACAGAGAATACTTATGGTTGTCTGCCTGTTAGCACAATTTTTTTTTATGCTTGCCTCTAAAACTGTAAACATGGGAATCAAACATCTGTTGTGCTTTCAGCAGGAAAAGGGATTACAGCGAGGTACAACTACTAACATTTTCTTTATTTCTAGCTTGGATTTTTTTT
>NW_020917246.1:0-1501 GCF_003984885.1 Neopelma chrysocephalum | reverse complement strand
CTCCCCTCCCGGCTCCCCTCCCGGCTCCCCTCCCGGCTCTCTGCCCATTGGCTGCAGAAGCTGCAGCAGGAGCAGCCCCCATTCGCCCTTTCCCCTCCCGGTCCCTCCTGCGCTCCTCCCCCTTTTTTGCCCGTGTCCCCATCCTGGTTTGTCCCCCCGCCTGTCTGTCTCCTGCTCCGCCCCATGTTCTGGCCCTTTCCCTCCGGATAAAAACCCCGCGTGTGCGCTGGAATAAACATTCCACCTGCACCCCACCTTTGTGTCCCTGACCCGCTGTGTCGCGGCCCCATTCCCCTCCCCCCTTTCGGACCGCGGCATATGGGAATGCCCAAACCCCCTGTTCCCGGGATTTTGTGGGTCTGGGAATGCCCAAACCCCCCTGTTCCCAGGATTTTGTGGGTCTGGGAATGCCCAAACCCCCCTGTTCCCGGGGTTTTGTGGGTCTGGGAATGCCCAAACCCCCCTGTTCCCGGGGTTTTGTGGGTCTGGGAATGCCCAAACCCCCCTGTTCCTGGGATTTTGTGGGTCTGGGAATGCCCAAACCTCCCTGTTCCCGGGATTTTGTGGGTCTGGGAATGCCCAAACCCCCTGTTCCCGGGATTTTGTGGGTCTGGTAGTGTGCAAACCCCCCTGTTCCCAGGATTTTGATGGACTCTAGGAGTGTCCAACCCCTCTTTTCCAATATTTTGGGCTCTGGGAGTGCCCAAACCCCCTGTCCCTCAAATTTTTAGGGTCTAGGAAAGCCCATACCCCTGTGTTCCCAAGATTTTGGGAGTCTGAATGTTCCCAACCCCCCTGTTCCAATGTTTTTCACACACTGATGCTGCCCAGATCCCTCTTTTTTAAGATCTGAGGAGCTGGCAGGGCCCAAATCCCCCTTTTCCCGGGATTTTGAGCTCTGAATGTGCCCATACCACCTTTCTCCAGGATTTTGTGGGTCTGGAAGTGCCCAAACTCCCCTGTTCCCGGGGTTTTGAGAGTCTGAGTGTGCCCAAAGCCTTCTGTTTCCAGGAGTTTTAGAGTCTGGGAGTGTCCTAACCCCTCTATTCCAATATTTTGGGGTCTGGAAGTGCCGCAACCCACTTCTTCCTGTGATTTTTAGAGTCTAGGAGTGCCCATACTCCCATGTTCCCAAGATTTTTATTGTCTCAATGTTCCCAACCCCCCTCTTCCCACAATTTTGGGGTCCTGGGAATGCCCAAACCCCCCTGTTCTCACAATTTTGGAGGTCTGTGACTACTTAAACCTCTGCTTTCCAGGATTTTGTGGGTCTGGGAGTGACCAAGCCCCCTGTTCCCATGAGTTTCAGAGCACCCCCCAACTGCTCCCCAATAACCAGCACTGCAGAGAACTGGGAAGCTTTACTGGGAACACTGGGAGCAGCCGACTGGGGTGAGAACAAAAGCAGGAACAGGGGGGACACGCGACCCCCCCAAAGTGCGGGTGGGGCTGGATTGGGGGGTCCCGGCTGGGCCCGAGGCCACGGGGAGGGGCTGCGGCC
>NW_020917245.1:0-860 GCF_003984885.1 Neopelma chrysocephalum | reverse complement strand
TTCCCGGAAGGAGACCCCCCTGAACACCCATTCCCGGGCACGGGAACTCCCCTGAACTTCCTTTTCCGGGTACTGGGCCCCCCTGCACCCTCTCCCTCCGCACCAGGAGCCCCTTAAACCTCCTTATCTGGCACCGGGACCCCCCAATTTCCATTTCTGAGCACCGAGACCCCCCTGAACACCCATTCCTGGGCACGGAAACCCCCCTGAACCCGCATTTCTGGGCACTGGGAACCCCCTGAATCCCCTTATCCTGCACCAGGACCCCCTGAACCCCCATCCCCGGCTCCAGGACCCCTCTGAACCCCCTTATCCTCAACAAATACCCCCCTGTGCCCCTTGTCCTGCCAATCCCACCTCTCCCAGCCCCCTGATCCTCCCTTTTTCTTGACCCTGAGACCCCCTGGACCCCCATTCCTGCCTTTCCCAGACCCCACTTTCCTCAAAGCCGGGGACCACCGGACCCCCTTTCCTGGGCGCAGGGACCCCCTGGATCCCCTATCCCGTCTCTCCCAGTCCCAGCCCCCCCATCCTTGAACCTTGGACCCTTCCCAGCTCTCCCAGTTCTGCTCCCTTGACCCTTGGACCCCCCATACCCTCCAATCTCTGTGACCCCCCCAGTTCTCCACTCCCTGTGCTTCCTGCAGGGGGGTCCCAGGCACCGGGAATGCCCTCGACTGCAATTCCTGGGCACCGGGACCCCCCTGAACTTCCATTCCTGGCACTGGGACCCCCCCTGAACTTCCATTCCTGGCACAGAGACCCCCCTGAACTTCCATTCCTGGCACAGAGGCCCCCCTGGACCCTCTCCCCCAGCACCTGGACTTCCCTAAATGCTCTTATCTGGCACTGAGACCCCC
>NW_020917244.1:0-3486 GCF_003984885.1 Neopelma chrysocephalum | reverse complement strand
GACACCCCAATGGACACACACACCTTCCCTGGGGCAGGAGTTGGGACTGTGGAGGCTGCCAGGGGGGTTGGAACTGGGCACTGCCATGTCCTGCTCCCAGGCATGACCCCAGTGTCCACTTCTGGATTATCCCAGGATCATCCTTCCCTGGCCAGGTGGGGATCTCCTCCCATGGGCTGTGACCTGTGCAGGGGCAGGTGGCCCTGGAGTTCAGACAACAGTAGTAACCTCTCTTTGTCTTGTGATTTGAATTTAGGCCAGTGAGTAAAACATTGGATTTGCTGACATCACTTATGGGGATTTGAAAGTGGCTTCTTGGCCCGACTTCTGTCGGAGATGCTGAGGAAGAGCAGATCCATTCCAGGGGAATGATGATATCTGGTGCTGGCACAGCACACGAAGGCCAAGGAGGGCTTCAGAGGGGTGAGGGAAAATCCAATCAGCAAATGGGAAACTGGATGTTTCAGTCGGAGATGTCATTTGATAATGGGTCCCGCTGGGATTCCAGAAGAGCTGTTTTCATCCCCAGGAAATTAAATATCCTGCTTTCTCCAGTGGCTTTCACAGATCTGGTGGCAAGAGAAGGTTGAACTTCAGACCTTGGAGGCAGCTGACTCGGGGAATCAGAGTTATTGAGGTTGGAAAAGCCCTCTGAGATCATTGACTCCAACCATCCCCAGCTCTGCCAAGGCCACCACTGCCCCATGTCCCCAAGTGCCACGTCCACAGGGCTTTGAAATCCCTCCAGGGACGGGGACTCCAGCCTGTTCCAACACCTGACCACCCTTTCCAGCAAGAAATTCCTTCTGATGTCCAACCTGACTCTCCCCTGGTGCTGCTCCTGCTGCTCCAGCCCCTTCCCAGCTCCCTTCCCTTCCAGCCCCTCCAGGTATCTCCTGTCTGAGGGGCCCAGAACTGCCCTCGGGATTCCAGGGGGGCCTTCCCAGTGCCCAGCACAGAGTCAGGGGGGTTTTACTGGTTTCCTGGCTGTGCCTGAAGAGCTGAAGCACCAAACCAGCCCCGATGGTGGCAAAACCTCAGCGAGTCCAGCGTGTGCCCAGGGCAGGGGTGAGAAGAGTCATCCCTCTGCCCCGTGGTCCCTGAGGGCACCACGATGGCCCTGGGGAGGTGTTGGAGGAGCCCAATGTCCCCTCTGTGTCCTGGCCACGCTCAGGTCACCTCCAGCTGGTGTCTGTGTGTCCCAGAGCCCGGGCAGGACCTGCCCAGCCATCCCTGGAGCACGGGATCTCTCCCAGGGATCACTCCCCAGGAGCAGCAGAGCTCCCCAGGTGTGTGAGCTGCAGACATTTGCATATATGAATATTAAGGGCCACGTGCCCAGCAGGGATAACAGGGCAACAAATCACTGCTGGGCTGGGGAATGATTTGGCGTGGGAGGGAATTTACTACTGGGGCTGCAGGGCAGGAGAGATTCCAAGCACAACCTGTCCCCCTTCCTGCCTGGGAATGCCTTGGGAAAGGGTTTTCCTGGTGAGTTGTTTCGTTAGGAATGTTAATTAACTTTCAGGCTGGTGATTACTTGGATCGTTGATCTTTTTTTTAAAAAAAAAATCAGTATTCTGCTCGTTTTCCCGAAGTTTCTGTGGCGTTTATGTTGTTTCCAGGTCTTTTTAGGAATATTTGTCAGCGTCCTGTTCCCTCTGTGTTCCCATGGGGGAAGTATTAATTAGCCAAGTGTTGGTGCAAGGCTTGATCAGCAAAGTTTTTCCATTCCTGTTTCTGTCTCAAGGTTTGTCGTGGCGTGGCCTTCACAAAGAGGGACTTCTTCCCTTCCTTGTTTTTTAAACTGATGTGGACCAAAGGAATAATGGAATCTTTAGAATATGAGCTGGGGCTGGAAAAGCACTTCCAGACCACTGAGTCCAAACTGTGGCCAATCCCCACCTTGTCCCCCAGCCCAGAGTGCCACATCCAGGCCTTCCTTGAGTGACCTGCTCCCAGGGAACAAGGGACAGGACAAGAGGAAAGGTCCTCAAGCTGGGCCAGGGGAGGGTGAGGTTGGGGCTGAGGAGGAATTTGTTGGTGGAAAGGGTGGTGAGGCCTTGGCAGGGGCTGCCCAGGGAGGTTTGGAGTGCCCATCCCTGGAGGTGTCCCAGGAAGGCCTGGCCGTGGCACTCAGTGCTCTGGGCTGGGGGACAAGGTGGGGATGGGGCCCAGGGTGGATCCATGGGCTGGGAGGGCTTTTCCAGCCTCAGGGATCCTGTGAAAATCAAATGAACTGTTTTTCTCACAATGTCTTTGCCGGTTGGAAACCCTCTGCAAAAACCCTGAGTGTGAAATTACCGGGAGGGGAGAGAGAAAAAAAAAGGTTTTGTTTCTGGGTGTTCATATTCTAAACAGAGATGACAAAACATGCAGTGAGAGCCAGAGTTGTGTTAACTTAAAGTTACTCTTAATTACAGTAAGAAGTTAATGATAATTATTATGGAGGAAATGTGTCAGACCCAGGGGAAACACAGCATTAGAATGAGAATTGTGGAAATTACTGGATATTGTGAGTATGACATAGAAACCTGAGTCCAGGGAGGAGGAGCCACTGTGGTGGAGGCAGCAGTGTGGGGATCATGGAATCCTGGAATGGTTTGGGTGGGAAGGGACCTTAAAGCCCATCCAGTGCCACTGGAAGGGACACCTTCCACCAGCCCAGGTTGCTCCAACCTGGCCTTGGACACTTCCAGGGATCCAGGGGCAGCCACAGCTTCTCTGGGCAACCTGGGCCAGGGCCTCCCCACCCTCCCAGCCAGGAATTCCTTCCCAATATCCCACCTAACCCTACCCTCTGGTGTCTGTGACCCCTGATGGGGATATCCCAACATTCCAAGGGTCTTTCCTGTCTGATGGGCAGCCTTGGTGGGTCCGTGTGTGCCCTCAGGGAAGTGCCCGAGCTCGGAGCTGGCAGCTGCTGGTGGGAATTCTGTCCAGGGCTGCTCTGAAGGTGAGAGCTGAGACATGGACATTTTATCTGCTGGCACACACAGGGTGGGCACAGCCATCCACGGCACCACCAGCACGTTGTAAAGGTCCCCTCTGACTCATCCCGGGAATCAGACAAGAGTCTGCTGGCACCGGGAATCATCCCCGCGGATGCCAGAACAGCCAGGGAGCAGCTGCAGCCTGAGGTGCTCCATCCACGAGTTCTGTGCTCTTGGAGAAATTAAATAATTGCTTATTGAGCCCTTGGAGAATTAGGACTTAATTGGTTAAATCTCGAGCTGCAGCAGCACCCCTGGGAAAACAGGAGGATGTGTGGGATGGAGTGGGGACTCGCTCAGGACCCGTTTCAGCTCCTGCATGGCAGGTGGTGCCTGCTGGAGGCAGAAGCAGCTCTTTTTGGAAGCTGGACAGGGCAGCAGGCCCAGGGATGAGGGGTTATCTGAGCCCTGGGAAGCTGGATCCAGCTCTGTCCTTTCCCACTGGCAGCTCCCGGTGCCCAGCTCAGCTGTGCCCAGGCCTTGGGTGCCTCCA
>NW_020917243.1:0-8109 GCF_003984885.1 Neopelma chrysocephalum | reverse complement strand
GTGACCTTTGCAGAGAGTGGCAAACTGCCCTAACTCCATCCCTGCCCAAGGCTCACAACCCCCCGTGTGTGAAGATCTCAGTGCTGGCTGAGGGCGAGGGAAGCAGAAAAGCGGCGTTGTGCCAAGGCCGAGGTGCAGAGCAATAGGCCCAGAGTTCTCTGTGATTAGCACGGGTTTTGTCTCTGTCTGGCCTCACAGTCCCATCCACAGAAGAACACAGAGAGATGTCCCTGACAGAGCCTCAGCACTGGGTCACCTCCACTCAAGTGAGTTCCAGGCAGCAAAGGGGACGTTTGTGGGTGGGAAGGAGGACTTGCCCCAATTCCACTGCTGCCTGCAGGGCTGGATCTGTGCTCCACACAGGAGATGAGACGGAACAACTGGTCAGGAACCTGTTCCAGGGGGGACCAGCCACCTCTCTCAAGGCTTCAGGCAGCATTTGAGCCACCCACCACACGCCCAGGTGCCTGGAGGGCAGGTGTGGTCAGAGCAGCACAGGGAGTGTGCCAACCCGACAGGAGGAATTCCTGCCCACACACAGGGGACAGACAGAAGCACAAGCTCATGTTCAGCTTCACATTGGTTTAACTTGGCTCCAGTGGCACAGCCAGGCAAGACTCTGGACTGTCCCTGATGCACCATGACAGCCCCTGCCAACAGAAGCACGGCCGAAGAGCTGGGGAGGGGGTCTGTAGCTCCACGGTGCTGCTGGACAGCAGGAGGGGCTGGGAGAAGAGGGACACGGGAGGAGTTTCCAGCCTTAACACAGCTCCTGGCCACAGCAGGTACTTACACGCTCGGGCTTCTCAGCCTCTCTTGGCCTCAGAGGACGAGCCAGCACCTCTCTCCTCGGGAATCCAGAATCCATTCTGAAGGATGTTGGGGGTGGATGAGTCGTACCAGTGACTGTGTCTCAGCTCACCTGGAAGGAGCAACAATGGAATGCTGAAAATCCAGAATGCCATTCCTGGCAGACCCAAAAGATACAGTGGTGCTGTGAATTTGATATTATTTGAAAGCAGCTAAATGCTTGTTTGGCATAAGTAGCTAGAATTGTCAGGCTGGAAGTTGGACTTTATTTGAACTCTATGGCTATGTTGTGTAATTCAAAGATGGATCAGAGTGAAACCTGGAGCTAACATTCTGAACATTAATAATAGTTAGAAGAGACAAAGCTGTAGCTTAAATATTACTTAAAAATTAATAGCTAGAGTGGACAGCCCATAGCTGGTGGTATAGGAACCGTAACAACCTCCTCTTCTCCAGGCCAACCAAGCCCAACTCCCTCAGCCACTCCTCACAGGACTTACCTCTAGACTCTGCAGCAGCTGTGTTCCCCCTCCCTGGACCAAGTCCAGGGAGGGAGAATCTTTACTGCAGTGAAGGTCTCAGAACCAGACACAGTACTTTTGCCTGTTGAGAAACACAAATGGATTTGATGTGATTATTTCACTGAACTCATTGATAGGTGCCTTTGTACATGTAAATACAGATGTTCCCATCTCTGTGCCTGCGTGTGTGTGAATTGATCATGGTCTGTGTAGGAAGCAACAGAGGGAACCTTGCCATCAAACTTTGCCAGGTCACTGAGGAGACACCATTAAAGGGACGTGAGCAATCAGAAATGCAACATATGGGCGAGCAGGACCACGTCAGACTTTATCCTAGTGGCACTTCTTCTCCAGCATCCTTACCCTGCAAGAAGCTATGGGTAAACAATCACCAGCCTGACAACCACCTCTCTCTGCTTGTGTCGTGCAAGAAAGGGCAAGAAGAGAAGAAACCTCCAGAAAGTGGGTCTCAAGCACTGACAAAACTCAAACGGGAACATTTACTTTGGACTAGAAACACGAGAACACAACACTGTCTTAAGGACACCAGGACATGCAGCAAGAGCCAGGATTTAAAGCTGGAAATTACCATCTAGTGGGGAATGGGACATTAATCTGGATTTCAGTGATCTATTACTTGGCCTTGAGAATAACTGGATTACTTGTGCCAGTTTTCTAACTGCAGTTTCTTTTCACTTCAAATGAAGCCTGTCCATCATGCCCACACTGCTGTTTACAGAGGGCTTCCACTCTCCACGCCCCCATCCAGGGTAGTGGCTTCCCCTGCCCTCTAGCCCTGGTGTGATGCTCTTCCATAGCCCCACGGTTCCACTTCCATAAAGCCTGCAGGGATCTGCCTGCCAGACTCAGGGGAAGGAGCAGAACTCAGAAATCAGTCCCAGCTCTCTGCAGGGACAGGATAAAGCACAGCTCCAGCCCACCACCACTGCGAGAATTTCAGCTGGAACATCACAATCCACCTACTGACACGGCCAACAATCTAAAGGTAACATGGCAAAACACAGCAGACACACAGCTATCAGCCACCATATTTAACTTTCTAAGTCACAAAAGGACAACTTTATCAATTGACAGATTATCTGCTATTATAAAAGGTTATGGGGGGAAGAATAGTAATAATAGGAGGGGCCCTTAATCGACTATTTACTTCTATTTTGAAATGCTGTTAGACAACATGCCATACACGACATGGAAAGCCAAACCTAAACAAGTAGCAAAGAAACAACCAGTTACAATTTCAGCTGCAGAAACACATAACCCTTTACACACAGTCACTGCAAAAGCCTTGATAAAGCAAAGCAAGCAAGTCCCTCATACAACACAAGCCCAAAGATGCCCCACAAGGCTACAACATACAGCAATACACACCTCCAAATCCATTCAAAACACAAACATGCATAAATTGGCCTGTGCCCAAATTAAACAATTAGAATAGGAGGCAAAGACAGGAATATCAAACATTTTTAACAGCAGAACAGATGTAACCTCACAATGGCCCTTAAAAAACATCCAAACCTATTTAACAAATATTCTTAAACTAGCATCCCTGAAGCAAAACACAAACATCATGACCAGCAATAGCCCAAACATTAACTCTGTTCCCACTGGACCCACTGAAATCACTCATTCTGTAGAACAGAGGCTGCCTCAGGCAAAGAGGAAGTCAATTAACAGCAGATTTTTCCCAAAGGCAGCTTTATTGCAGCTGAACCCACAAGTGGCCCAAGAAACAAACAGCCCCAAATCCGTGATACAGTGACCTCTCCTTAAACAGAGGTGATGCCTTTACATACACCACTAAAAAACCATAAAAGCACAGCCCTGCCATTAACAGAAGACCTTTCACTGGTCTATCAATCTCTCAAACCTAAAGAAACAGACATTTTCATACTTTTTACCCCTGTCTCAGAGTGGGAAAACATTCGAATTTTTGAAAACCAAGATTTTACAACTTACGCTTTGGTTAAAGAAAAGGGTAAAAAACACTTATTGCATAATTACCTTTGCAAAGGAAGAAATAATATGTTATCCCTCAAACATAATGGCAATGATTTACTATTTAACAGCTGGGTGGAATTAGATTTTGTCATCTTCTACTGCTATTCCTGTTCCTATAAAAACTTTCCTACTAACTCCTTGGCTAAACAAACAAGTGACTTGCTTCTTGGTGAGGAAGATGACAAACAAGCCCCTCTCATCTCTCACTCAGAATCTCCCTTCTTACATAATATGGGAAAAAGAAAGCAAAACATGGTGAACTAAAATTTTATTAACTGTCCACTCATACCACTGAATTTTACATTTTCAAGAAGATATAAATTTTACTTGTAACATTTGTGGGTTTTTTTTTGTTTTCAAATCAGTTTTCTTAAAAGTACTGTAAATTGTTTGCTTAACAATAGAAATAAAGGGTAGAAAATAGTTTAATAACATTTACACATATAATAAAATTTAGTATCTTACCATTTTAGAGCCCAATCTATTCATTAATTCATATTTTTTGAATATAAAACTGGCTGATACAAAACCTTTATTAGGTTTAGCAGTTTCATATTCTTCCAGCCATGCTCAAGAATGCAAGAGAAACCTTTTATCAGTCAGCAAACAAAATTGCTACACATATTATAAAAACTGGAGCAATATAAGCAGTTTACTAGAGAGCTCAATTTGAATTAAATAAATTTACCCACAGATTGTTTCAGCATAGATTGCATGCTGATTACCAATCAATTGCTGGAGTCAAGATGAAGAAGAGGATTTGAAACCTTCTGTTTTATAGTGTAAAGAGAGAAAAATTCTCTTTGTTGCCTAAAAGCCTTTGCAAATGCCTTTCACTATGTAAATTGGTGTCATTTTTACCAAAAACATTTATCTCCACAAAACCAGACCACTACACCTTTAAAAAATTTTTCCCTATTTTTTCATTAATTTCCCAGAGGCTTTTTTTGAATTATTAAAAATAAAAGTTATTAGAAGTTATTAGATTCTCAAATACATCCACACACATGCAATTATCATAACAATGTTATTCAAATAATAAGTATAGAATCTTGGACATCCCCATATTTGTTACATTCAGACATTCTCCAAACATTTGGCTCTCACAGAACAGCATACATAATGTCAACAAGAGTGCAAAACAGCTGCTTGTAAATCACAACTGCCTGAGAGACTGAATTAAACCTGGTTACAGTTGCTCTAACTGATATTATTAAGAAATGAGGACTCTAAAACGTTCCAGAAAAAAATTAACAAGGCCAACAATGGAATCTCCAATACAAAGAGAACTACAGGAGGAAAGATCATCCTTAAAGCCCTCAACTTAAAAGCAAAAGACACCATAACACAGAGTGACTCACTGCCATTGCTTCAGAAACTACAGATTCACCTGATCCTCACATCTGTTCCTGCCCCCTTTTCATCTGAAATGGACTGAGCTGTTATCAACAGGTTTGCCAAGATTGTTTTTAAAGGTAAAGAACGACTACAAGAAAGAAGTGAATGGGACACTAAGACCATCTGCATCTAGACAAACAAAAGAGGACAATGGAACAATAAGGTACAAACCCTGGACCGGGACTCTAGAGAAGTTTTACAACTTATTCATATACGCAAGACATTGAAATTGTTTTGTAATTAACCTGTGAATTTTATAACTGATTCATGCTGTGCTACAGAGTTACTTTCACATCTCGAAGCCTCCTTCCTTCGAGATTTTACTAACCCTCATTTACCTGAAAAAATACACAGCACATAATTCCTTGTTAGTCACACAAAATCTGACTTTTACATAAGACACATCCATACACACACATTCCAAATAGAATAATACAACAACATACAAAAAATGCTTCAAAGGCAAAAAGAAGGGGGATCAGTATATAACCCCCAGGAACACTTATAGAAAACATCATATGTTCTAAATTTCTTAAACGTGATGATGCAAACCATAGCAGATATAAATACTAACAAAAAACTAAAATACTTTCATCTTCCTAAACACCAGTTATGATTAAAAATTTAATATCTAGGCAATGGTCAGGACCAGTAGATCTCATAACTTGAGGGGAGATATATGCCTGGGTATCAAAGAGTACTAAATTACTAAGGATTCCTTCTAAATGTATCAGGCCTTATATTAGCCCTCCCCTTCAACAGAAGCAATCACCAGGAAAAATGAGTGAAGAAATTGGATTTGAAGAAACACAACCAACAATAGTGAAAGGAACACACCACACGTTGAGAAACATACTATAAAAACACAAAAAGAGGGGGGAAAGAGATATGGATCTAGTCCCTATATGTGTAAATCTACATTAACACTTCTTCAAAACAGGAACAATCACAAAGAAGCAATAAATGATACAACAGAACCAAAAGAAACACACAGACAGTCACCAATACAAACCCCAAAGTCCATGATTCAAACACAATAAAGGGTTTAACAATGCACGTGTGAGGAGAGAATGAAACGCTGGCCACCAGAGTATGAACGAGATGTGTGTGTGTGTGAATGCAAATACACTTTATGGCAAAGACATCTTAAACACTCATTCAACAACACCACCTCAACCACAGCAATGACAAGCAAACACAATATCCACAACACAACACATTTCCCTCTCAAAGGAAGATGATGCCATTACCCAATCACACAAAATCACCCTCAGATAAAAAGTTTCACACTTCTACAAACCCTGGGTAATTTAAGGTTGCTCGAATATTGCACAAACCAAAAAAGTTATAAACAGCTCAATAAAGGCCTTATGATGATAGGCCCTGGTTTTTATAAATGGTTAAGATAAGATTGGTTGTGATAAGAATGTTTAAAAAATGTATTGTTTTACAACTTGTTAAATTATATATAGAGGGGAGATGTGGCAGGAAGAATGTAATAAGGAATTATGAGACTTGTATTTCTCTGGGCTTTGACCCATCTCAGTAGAGTGCTTGGATGTCATTGTTGAGAAATCATGTGACATGTTTGAGCGCTGTATTTAAACCAAAGTGGTTTGTAATAAACCTTAATTCTGCCCTGGCACTTGATTGTGTCACTGCCAGGGTTGGTGCCTTATTCACCACCTCAAGCACAGGTGGGAATCAGCGAGGTGCAGGCGCTGGGCATTAAAATTTAGCCTCTAGTTCTCCTCAGGGACACACAAGTGGCAGAACTAATTTCCTGGGGTAATGGTTTCTCCCCTGGTCAACATCAAGGAACCGGTGTCACCTGCAGTTCAAGGGACACCACAAAGGTACAAGCAACAAATTATTCCAAAAAACAATCCAGGTATTAAGAGCCTCAAAAATAGCCAAGAGACAGAGGAGCTGACTAAAACTTACATTCAAATAAAAGGGAGAGTCCACTGGACAAGCCCCAAAGACACAGTGAAGGTTGCAGCCTCTTTTATCCCCTCTGCCCAAAATGCAGGTCCCTCTCCGTTTCTCCACTGGTGGAGATACTCCAGGGTCACAGACTTCCCGACACACCTGCTGCATGTCCCCCATGACACGCTCACTGGGGGCTTTGAGAATCCCCAGCATTCTCAAAATGTATCTTTATCTGCAGATTTATTTCTGCATGTTCATCCCTTGCTGCTGGTTGGTCTCTGTGTTCTGGGCACTGTATTATCTTATGCTGGGCAACTCCATAACTAATAACTTTTCTTTCCCCTACCACTACACTGACTGTGGCTACTACAAACTGTGCAAGAACATTCTACTTATTCCTAATGACACGATCCCTCAGAAAAACGAGACACGACACCCAAAGTGACAGAGAACATGGAGGAACTAATCTCAGTGTAGTTCTCTTAATGTTTACTTTCCAAAAATGCACTAAGCTCAAGAACCATTGTGTTTTCCATGGGGTAAGCATTTTGTAAACCTGGCTCTAAGTTAAAGTCCTTAAATTCCTACTCAGCCTGGTTGTTCTGTGAAGTACATGTGTATATATTTACACATAGAGTCTCACATGTAAAAAAAAAGTGCAGTTTATGTACAACACAAATACTGTGCTAATTACTATACTAAATTAAAACCCAAACCTCTTGATATGCACTTGTACATGCCGTGGTTAAACAGGGTCCAGGTTCCCCCTGGTTTATGGCCAGTGTTCTGTTCACGTTTCACTGAACCTTGAACAAACCTCATTCACCTTTAACTATTTTACATAATCGCTAAAAATACATAGACTAGCATGTTTAAAAAATGTTGTAGTTCTTCAGTGAAAAAAGCACAATCAGTAGGTCACTTCTTGCTTGGCCACACAGCTGTACATGTCCCTGAACTGTGGGACTGATGTTATCACATCCTGTATTTCTCTTTGGCATTCTCTTTCAGAATACAGATGTGTAAAAGAAAAACAAAAAGTACAACTTTAGCCCGTCTTTACCTTCCAATAAAGGACACGAGAGATCTTCAAAGACAATTCTGTGGAAGGGCTCAGTTGGTGAAGAGCCCTCGGTCAGTCTCTGCCTTTCAACGAACTGCGAGACCGACTTTTTGGAGAGACAATCTCTCCGAGGAATCGCTCGAGTGTCGCTGCCTGAAGGAGCTCAGGCGCGGGGAACAGGGTAGGGTGAGAGGGAACGGGGAACTGCGGCTGTTGCGGCGCAGCAACAACAAGACAGTCGCTGTCACCGCGTCCCGGTTGCCAGGCAACGGGTGGAAGCTGGAAGGGAGGCGGGGCCGGGGCCGTGTGGGGCCGTGTGGGGGCCGTGTGGGGTCTGTGTGGGGATCGTGTGGGGGCCGTGTGGGG
>NW_020917242.1:0-5147 GCF_003984885.1 Neopelma chrysocephalum | reverse complement strand
TGACTCTTGGGGCTGGGCCTGTGCAGGGCTGAGGGTTGGACTCCATGGTCCTTGGGGGTCCCTTCCAGCTCAGCACATCCTGGGATCCTGGGTTCTGAGCAGAGGTGATGGCTGCAGTTACTTTCCAAAGAAATAAAACCCTCTTCTGGTGTCCTCCTCACTTCCAGCATTTCCAACTGCTGCCGGTGCAGTTGTGGCTGAGTGGGGTCATTTCCAAGCACAGAGGTGTGAGGAGTGTGAAGGAAGATGAATGTGTCATCAAAGTAAATCACCAAACAAGGAGAACAAGGAGGGATCCTCTCCTGATGGCCCCGGGGGGCTGGGGCAGGGCCAGAACCCCAGGGAGCACCTCAGCCTGGGTGTGATGTGCTGCCCGGGCCCTGGGTCTGTGCTGGCACACGGACTGTGCACTGGGAGGGTGAGGTTACAACTTGTCCCACAGTTCTGGTGAAATCCATGCCTATTCCAGACGTCTGTGTTACATTATTATCCCTCCAGATCCTAAAGACGCTGCTCAGCGCTCCTTTGGGGCATCATCTGTGCTGCCAGTTCCCATAACAACTTGTGAATTCATCATTCCAAAGCTGCCTTTTTTTTTTAATTATTATTAAAAAAAGAAAAAAAAAAGGATGGAAAAAAAAAAAAAAGAAAGCCAGCCCAAATTCTCTTGTCTTTTGTCAGCTACTGAAGCACTTGGATCCCTGGCAGCCTGCCTCTGCTTTTCTCCTCCTCTTTTGCTTGTTTTTCGTGAAAAGAAATCCAGGCATGTACTTAGAGGGGTCATTACAATTATTCATAAGGAAAAAAAAAGCGTATTACCTATCCAGCATTAGAGATGCTGGGCCTTGGTAAACATTTCAAATTGAAAGCCCAGTGGATTAAAAGGTTTCTCTGTGTTGGGTGACGGTGGAGTTGATGTATTAGTCTCTTTAGCATCTCCCTGACAGGTCTATTTAGAGCTTCCCTTTGCTCTGGCCTTCCCCAGGCAATGACACTCATTACTCTGTGCCTGTCACTCAAAAGGAGTTATAATGGAGCTTAAATGGGGCTCCTGACACGGTGCCCTTGTGGCAGTAAAGGGGTGATAAATACCCACAATAACACTCCTTCCTACCTGGAGGTGCCCGGGGGGTGGGCAGCGAGGGCCACTTCTCACCCCTGCTCTGGGCTGTTTGGTTCAAAAGAAATCGGTTTTTTCCTGGCGATGGGAAGCAATTGGAGACCTTAGAGGGATGTGGAAGGGATAATCTCAACACCCAGGCACGGAAAATCCTGACTGTGGTGAGCTGAAATTGGTATGTTGAGAGTGTGGGGTTAAAAACCCAATAACTGACACAGGAAGATGACACCTGACACGGGGCAGGACAGACAGGGAGGGTATTTTAGTGGAAATGTGTAAAACACTCCAACACCCTCAGGGGAAGAGCCTCTTTTGAAAGTGAACATTTCATAAATGAACATTTTATAGTTGAAAATTTTATCACTGAACATATGAAAGTATGTGAACATTTTATAAGTGAAAATTTCACATTTTCTGTGTGAACATTTCATATTTGAACATTTCACACGTGACCATTTACACACCACACTGACCATTCACATGCAATGAAATTATCTGACTGGTTAGAGGTGAATCCATCTGATATTTTCAGCCCCTGTAGCTCTTTGCCTGCAGAAAGGTTTCCTTGCCCAGGTATTACCAAGTTACTTTAATTCACCCTCTTATTCTGCCTTGGTACCAAAGGATGGTCTCATTTGGGTGTGCAACACTTCTCTCCTCCTTTCATAGCAGAACAGGCTGGTTTGGGGCAGAAGGGACCTCAAAGCTCATCCCATCCCACCCCCTGCCATGGGCAGGAACACCTTCCATTAGACCAGGTTGCTCCAACCTGGCCTTGGACACTTCCAGGGATGGGACTTTTTATTTTTTCCGTACAAATGCAGTGAAAACTGGTGTAAATTTAGACATACAGATGCTTAGCAACATCAGCTGTGACTTGGAATCTATAGATAGAGAAACTCTGCAAATGTTGGCACCCAAATAATTGAATTTATGCCGTGCTGGAGTCATGTCACAGCACCTGTGATACAGGGAAACACAGGGGGCAAAATCTGTGCTCTGGGCAGTTAATGACTGTGGTTGATAATTAGTAGCCATAATATATTTAATGCAGTGCTCAGGCTGTGCAGTGAAAGGGTTAAAAAGCCTGAATTTGTCCCAGGACCATTCTCCAGCCCTCTGTCAGCCCTGGACATTCCTCTCTGCTGAGCAGCCCCCGGGTTTGGTGCTCTTAAGGACAATGAACTGTTGCCCGAGAGGAGAAATATTCCCATTTGAATTAGATTATCTGGCAATTTAAGTGCAATTGCATGAAAACAATATTAAAAGAACATTAAGATATCCCAGATAATAGGTCAGCCCTGTCTGATATCACATAGCACTAAGCCTGCATTTCTTGGCTTGCTCCACCTTGTTCATCCAGTAGCAGAACAAGGCAGAATTCCTATAAAATTTACACAAAAGGAAAAGGAAAGTACCTTTTCATGGATGTGAAGCTCAGTGCTTGCTCATAATGGAAAAAATTAAGCTTGTGGAGCTGTAATTTTGGCATTTCTCAACTTTGCAAATAAACATTGTTTAATTAAACTCGTCTCTCACTTGTGATGATTTTTAGAAAAAGCAAACACAGGCAGTGCAGTGTTGGCTGCAGGACCAGGAACCTTCCCATTTATCCTTGTGGAGTTCCCTGTCCTGCTGTTGCTGCTGGGCAAGGAACTGGTTGTACCAGGGAGTTGTCCCCTTGTGACAAGAAGGACATGGAGTGGCTGGAGGTGTCCTGGGAAGGGGCTGGAGCAGCAGGAGCAGCTGAGGGAGCTGGGGGGGCTCAGCCTGGAGAAAAGGAGGCTCAGGGGGGACCTTCTGGCTCTGCAACCCCCTGACAGGAGGGGGGAGCCAGGGGGGGTCGGGCTCTGCTCCCAGGGAACAAGGGACAGGAGGAGAGGGAACGGCCTCAAGCTGTGCCAGGGGAGGGTCAGGTTGGACATGAGGAGGAATTTCTCCCTGGAAAGGGTGGTCAGGCATTGGAAGGGGCTGCCCAGGGCAGTCCCACCCCTGGAAGTGTTCAAAAAACATGTGACTATGGCACCTGAAGACAAGGGTTAGTGGTGATCTCACTGGCTGGTTCTGGGTTGGCAGCTGGACTTGGTGATCTTGGAGGTCTTTTCCAACCTCAGTGATTCTGTGATTCTTTGATTCTGGGAACAGTTCATGGGGACACAGAACTCAAGTTTGCTAATTAGCCCAACCAGCTCGTTAGCAGGCAGCAGAGCCCTGGGAAAAGCCAGGAGTCCCCATGGGGGATGGTCCAGAAGCAGGAGGGAGCACAGGACAGCCTGGCTCCTGAAAGGAGCAGGATGTGTCAGGCTGGGTGAGATTTGCCAGATTTAATGAGAGCCCTCGAGTCTGTTCCCAGCTGTGCCAGAATCTTATGCAACTTCCCCACTATCTTATTTGTGTGAGTGCTGAATTATATTTGCCTGGCTCTTGAGATCAGTGGGAGACGTTGCTCAACGTTGGAAACCAGGGCCCTCTCCGGGCTGCTGGGAGAGCCCTGAGCAGAGCACAGGAGTGGCTGCTCCTGAAGCTCAGAGCTCTTTTCTGAAGGGGCTGTTGAGCTTTTGGCAAACAGGGCACAGTTCTGTGCCTCCCCATGAGCAGGGGCTGCAGGAGGGCCCTCAGTGTCCCAAATTCAGAGGTAGGACACACGGAGGGAGCGCAGCCCGGAGCCCCAAGTAAGTGCAGATGCCGATTTTCAGGTGTGTGGAACTTGGCACAAGGCAGTGCCTTTTCATGGGGGCCATAAAGATCTCCTTCCCCAGGCCAGGGCTTCTGCCATGACAAATTTCCAGCTGGAGGGGGGAGCTCAGAGGGTTCTTTAGAGAAATGGTGGGACAGCACAACTATTTTTACTCGGGATAAGGCATTTTGTTTTTCACTTGCTTCTTGACTCTGCTGCTAAAATTATTATTCCAGTCGGGCTGAGTTGATCCTTACTAATTTAAGTGTCTAAAATAGAGTTATAAACGAGCTGTGTTTCCATGAGTAACATTCCCATTCATCCCTGCAAGGTTTTACTTCATGGCAGTGAAATCATTACCAATAAGCAGCCAGTGTGCTTTGAAAACACTGAAATCATTTAGTGATGATAATTAAGTGCAAGGCGTTGCTCTCAGGGCTAGAAAAGATTAGTTCATCAAGCTGAAAGTTGGGCATTTATTTACATTTTGCAAGGGAAGGGGTTGTTAAGGGAAAGCCCAGCAAGATCAGCCTTTAGAGAGTCTCCCCCCTCTCATTTGTTTGATTTATGCCACCAGCTCCCAGCGAGCAGCTCCGAGGGTTCCACCTCTGTAAACCTGCCAGAGCCGACTGTGACATTTCCCTGAGTCTTTTTTCCCACTTAAATGGGAAAACTGGGCTTTAACCCCAGTTTTACTCCCTTCACTCTAAATTAGTCTCAAATATTGCCCCCTGAGAAATCGCAACTGGAAGTTTTCAAAGGTTACCCAAAGTATCAAGTTATTGGATTATATTCTGCGAGGGGATCTGGGGGCAGGACTGTGATCGATATCTGCGTCCTCTGGAGTTTTATGGAGAAATCCTCCCAGGGAATAATTTAGGCTCTGATTTTGCAAAGCCTTTGGCTTGGCTCAGCGATAGCTGGAAGTGCTCAGCATCCCCCGGATCGCGGGGCTGGATGTGAACTTGGCTCTTTCACTGTTTTATTTTCAAGGCTGCAGCAAAATACTTAATAAAACTGGCCTTGGGCCAGCATTTGTGACTTGGGAAGGGGCTATTCCCGGTGTGAGCCAGACATCCCAGACATTATGGTGTCCACGTGCTTTGTTTTTCCTGAAGAATCACATCTCCCTCGTTCTCCTCCCGTTACCAACTGGCTCAGATCAGACAGAGCCTCTTCATGGCTCCCAGAGGTTGACTTTGGGGGTTGTCGTTACTTTGGGATGTTGTTGGCAGCAGGTTACTGGAGTTCCCGCCAAGAAACATGTTTAGGCATTTGGATTAGTCTTGTAAATTTTAATTAATCACTTTGCTGCTGTAGAAGGCAGTGCTGTAACACACACTCGGTGCT
>NW_020917241.1:0-3439 GCF_003984885.1 Neopelma chrysocephalum | reverse complement strand
CTGCTCTGGGCAGAGGGTGTCAATGGTCTGTTGAGAACAGTTTGTGGCCTGGGAGGCTCTGGAATACCCAGTTTTGGGTTCCACTCATCCAGTGATGAACTGGTCCCAGCTGTTCTAACTGGGACAGGGGTTCAGCTTTTATTGATGTGAGACAGTGGAAAAGGGCAGCGGGGCACAGGGGCAGCCAGGCTGTTGAGTTGGCAACCAAGGGAGTTGGGAACAGCCTGTGGTTCAACCCTGGATGAATCCAAATCTTCTGAATGATCTTCCAAATCCAAGCTCGTTGCCATGCCCAGCAGTGCTCCCAAATCCCATGTTCCCACCAGCAGACTCAGAGCAGTGGCTGCTGCCCAGCTCTGCCTCCATCCAGACCCTCCAGGCTACACCCAGGTAAGGATGGTTTGTGAGCAAATGCAGAAATCTGGACAGCCTTGAAAATCCTGGGGGGAGAGGTTCAGGCTGGATTGCAAAGGAAGCAGCAATATCTGATAAATAACTCTGGATTTCTAAAGTTTCTATGGAATTCTGCTTGTTTCTCTTGTTTCAATTTATGTTTTCAGAAGCTGCTGTTCAGGGAAAGAGCTGTGAAAACCTAAAGCTTTTCTGCCTACAGCAAATTTATCTGGTTGGAACATTATATCTGAGGTTTCTTCCTTGAGATAATTGGTTGGCAAAGCCCACAGATGCAGCTTCAGCAAGATTGGACTTTTGTTCTCTGCAAAATAACTTGGCTGGTGGATCAGGCTGAGACTCAGCCCATGTCATGCCCCAAAATATTCGAAATAAAAGGGTTGTGCTTCTAGAGTTGGGTCCAACAACAAGCTTCAAACCTGAGTGGGTTTATCTGAGCTCCCAAGGGAGGGTCTGGGTGGGTCAGGGCTCAGATCTTTCAACCTTTCTGGGGCTGACTGGATTTTTTTCCCTCTGATGTGCTCCATGTGCTCACCAGGGAGTTGTGTTTTTGTGAATGGTGATGTTCCATCAGATGCAGACCCCGATCTAGGGGAGCTTTTACTGGAACAAACCCCTCTCCCACAGCCAGTTATCCCAGGGAAAGGAAAACTTCCCTACCTGAGCTCCAGCCTGGGGAAATGGCCATTTAATACCCAAAGCCTGAGGTCTCAAAATAACAAATCCACGCTGTGTTAGCAGGAATTGTCAGTATTTTGAAGAGGAGGAAAGGAAAGAGTTATTTGTTTTGATGAAGAAAGGATAAAAATACCTGGAAATAGAGGGGAAGTGTTTAATTGTCTGTGTGATGTGTGTAAATGTGCATGTGACAGCAGAAATCAGATGGAGGAGGAATTGTACATATTTGAAACTTGTAAGAATCTTGTTGTTGGATCTTCCCTGATCCACCTGAAAATAGAGTGGCCTTGGAGGGGCTCAGAAGAGAACAACACCCACTTGTTTCTCTGTGTAATGGTTTGAGAGCCCCAAAATCCAATTCTCAAGTCCAAGCCCCCCTCCCACATCTCAGCCCAGTGTGGGATGGGTTTTCCAGACACCCCACAAGACTCAATTTGGGGAAAGGGGGTTATATTACAAACACTGTACAAATAGAGATTACAATACATCATATACAATCATAACTATATTTTCCATGATAAAGCAGTATTTACAATGGATCAAACCTTTTCTCCCTCCAAATAAAAGTCCAGGAGGGAAGAAGGAAGAGATCCTTTCCACTCTCAGAGCAGCAGTCCCTCTTTCTCTCCCATGCAAGAGTTCTCCCTGTGTTGCTACATGTTGTTACTGTTTTTTCCCCCACCACAACACTGTTACTGATTTCTTACATGCTCTGAAAGGCATTAACTGATCCACTATGGTTTGATTCAGAAAGGGACTGGAACTGATACCAGTGGCAAACAAACCCAGGGATTTTGTCTTTTCCTTACTGACAGGATTTCTGGAATGAGCAGCTTTGAAAGGGGCAGGATTAGGAACCTGCTCCCATGTCAATGAGTTCTAAAACCTCGCTTTTATCAGGACTGAAGGGACGTTCCTTTCAAATCATCTCTTGGGAAACTGCAGCAAGATCCTCCCAGCCCCTTCCTGCTCTTGGATCCTTCCCTGTCCTGTCCTGCTGGGAGCTGATTCCACACCCCTGGTTGCTGCTGGGGCCTGTCTTTGCATCCTAATTGTCCTGCTGTCAAAGGAGCATGTGAATTAGTGCTCTCCATCATCCTTCCTGGCAGGTTTCCACTCAGACTTCCAGCCTGATCTCTCTCCTTTTCCCTCAGCCCACTGTGTGGTGAAGTAAAAAAACGCAGCTCTGAGGCAGGGAACAAGTTTTGTTGTGCACATGATGATAATTCCTGGAGCTTTTTCCTTCCCCAAGTGTCAGGTATCAACAGTCTGTTCATATTCAGGTTTTAATTAATAGTAGGTCTTAAAATGGCTCTGTGGTGATTTCATCCAATCTATTTAAGGTTGGATCCAGGCTCCAAGGAGGTGTGGGAGAGGCAAATTGGCCCAAGTTTCTAATAATTTCTAATGGTATCTTCCTTTTTCTAAGCAAAGAGAACTATTTTTCTTCCAAACTCCTTCCATCAATAAACATTGATCACTTAACCAAGCCAGACTTTCAGCTCCTAAAGGCCTTTGGTTAAAATTTCACTTGGCAGTCTCTTGGATTAGATATTTTATCATCATCATGAACACTAAAGCCCCATAATATAAAGAAGGAAATGAAATGAGGAGCAGTAACCTGGTGGGAGAAGTGGAAAATTGTGTATTAAATGCCAGACACACACTCTCAGATGCTACTTTACATATTATACACTCAGTTAAAATAGAATTTCAGGGGCTAAAGAAGATTCTATTTAATCTAAGCATTCTGAATAGCACCTGTAAATCTGCCTGGTTTTGTTAAGAGACTGCAGATCTCCTGCTCTGTTCTTGTGGCAATTGGAATTCTCTCTGCCTTCCTTAGAAAACTGAGCTTGTTTGGAACAGCAAAAAATAAATATTCAGAAAATTCAATATTCAAAAGGTTAACAGCAGACAAAAAGAAGGTGAAGATTATTTTAAACTGCATTTGGAAGCAACACTGTGAGACTTTGTTTTATCATTTCAAATAAAAGAAGTTGTTTGATTTGTAATAACTTCAAGTGGCTGAACCTGCAATAGCAGGGGGTTAGACTTAAAAGGGTCCCTTCTAGTCTTATGTGCATTCCTGACATGAGATTTGAAGGATGCAGATACACAGAAAATCAGTAAATTACTGTCCACTACACAATCCGCTCTGATGCAGCTGAAGTGTCAGATTTCTCTTCGTTTTTTACCAAAAAAACCTCCAACCACATGGGGAGAGAGCTGATATCACGAATAAATGGCACTGCAGATGAGTCAGCTGCAGAGGAGGGGAGCACTGCTCCAGCAACTCTGTGTGGAAGGGGAAAAAACCACCTTTCAAGACTCAACAAAAAGGCAGAAG
>NW_020917240.1:0-541 GCF_003984885.1 Neopelma chrysocephalum | reverse complement strand
ACACTAAATTATAAGGCAGATGCATAATAATATTTCATTGCAGAGAAAATTATTACAAGGAAAACCCAATGACCTCCACGAAAAACCTGAGCAGGAAGGCTGGGCCATTAAGGAGTCCCATTCTGAATGCTACACACCAGAACACAGGCACTTTATTGCTCCTGAAAAGCATCCAGTCATCATTTTTCTCAGGGCATCCTTGAGCTCCTGGTTCCTCAGGCTGTAGATGAAGGGGTTCAATGCTTGAGGCACCACTGAGTACAGAACTGACAGGGCCACATCCAGGGATGGGGAGGAGATGGAGGGGGGCTTGAGGTTGGAAAATATGCTAGTGCTGACAAACAGGGAGACCACGGCCAGGTGAGGGAGGCACGTGGAAAAGGCTTTGTGCCGTCCCTGCTCAGAGGGGATCCTCAGCACAGCCCTGAAGATCTGCACATAGAAGAAAACAATGAAAACAAAACAACCAAACACTAAACAGGCAGTAACCCCAATGAGCCCAATTTCCCTGAGGTAGCCTGAGTGTGAGCAGGAGAGCTTG
>NW_020917239.1:0-1337 GCF_003984885.1 Neopelma chrysocephalum | reverse complement strand
GCCAGACCAGCTGCAACGCCGTGTCCTGACCCAAGGCTCCTGGGATGTCACGCCGCAGCCACCAACCCGAGCCTGGCGACCTGATCGAGATCGAGCGAGGAAGTTACCAGCACTGGGCCCTCTACGTGGGGGATGGATATGTCATCCACCTGACGTCTGCAGGTAAGGCTGGTGAAGCCTGGCAGGGTGCAGAAGGGGTGCTGGGGTGCCTCAGGAGCCCTGTCTCCCTCTGTGAGCTGGTGGTGGACCCACCCTGTGTATGTAGATGGCTTTTCCAGGAGCAGCCAGGAACCCATCTGAGGTCTTGGAGGGGCTGGACAGGTTCTGCCTGGTTTATCTCCTTCCTGCCTTTCCCCCAGATGAAGGGACCCCATCCCTGTCGGTGAGCACTACCTCAATATTTACAAGAAGGGCCAAGGTGAAGAAGCAGCTCCTAAAGGAGGTGGTGGGAACTGATGAGTGGGAGGTCAACAATAAGTATGACGACTCCCGCACTCCCCTCCCCATGGAGGAGATCATCAAGCATGCTGAGAGCTACATTGACAGGGAAGTGACCTATGATGTGCTCGGCAAAAACTGTGAGCACTTTGTGACAATGCTCCGCTATGGCAAGGGGGACTCCAGCCAGGTAAGTAACATGAGATGAGCCCCTGTGTGCCTCACACAGCACCTCCTTGCTGCTCCCTGTGAGCCCCTGGACAGGGACACAGCCCCCAGACTGTCTGAGGACAGCCAAGTCCTATGTGTGGGGTCCAAACCAGCACTGCCTCTGGCCTCACCACAGACCCTGGACCAGAAGGGTCACTGTGGTCTGTCTGCACCCTGACAGTGCCCTCTTAGTGAGTGCCACAGCCTAAAGGTAAAACCCTGGGTGTTACCCCTTCTGCTTATAGGGCAGATGTCCCTCATTCTTTTAATTTCCCTGATTATCCCTGCCTGCTTTTCATTAGCATGCTTGGGGGTAAATATAATTGCTTATTTTGTTTCCAGCCTGTGTTTTCCTTTCACTTTACAGGTCAAGAGAGCAATTCAACGGATAATCGTGTTTGCTAGCGAAGTAGTCGCTTCTGCAGTTGTTGTTGGTGCGGCTGTGACTGCTATTGCTGTTCCTGTTGTTGGTTCTGTTGGTGCTGCTGTTGGTGCTGTTGTTGCTCCTGCTTCAGGTGCTGCTGCTGGTGCTACTCTGGGTGTCAAAGTTGTGAAGGCCTTGTTGTTGAAGGCATTCAGGAAAAAGAGAAAGAGCAACTGATGGGCCATTTGTAAGACCTCCAAGCAAGGCAGGGAGCCCCAGGCTGTGGGTGGTCATTCCCCAGTATTTGCCACACCTGATACCAAAG
>NW_020917238.1:0-1168 GCF_003984885.1 Neopelma chrysocephalum | reverse complement strand
TCCCAAAGCTCTGCCCAGCCAGCCTGGGCTGCTCTGTGTCCTTGGGGCTCCACTCCCAGCTCAGCTCCCAAGGAAAACTGGATGTGGGACTCCAGCAAAAATTCCAGAAATATGTGAATTTGGAAGTGTATTTTTGCAACCTGGTGAAATTTAGGGAATCCCAGAATGGTTTGGGTTGCAAAAGGACCTTAAAAATGATCCAGTTCCACCCCCTTTCCATGGGCAGGGACTCCTTCCACTGTCCCAGGTTGCTCCAATCTGGCCTTGGACACTTCCAGGGATGAGGCAGCCACAGGGATGGAACATTAATTTGAATTTTCTAGTTAAAAAACCTGAGCAAGATCCACAGGGCCCCTTAGGAAGATTCCCTTTGCTTCAAAAATGCTATTTGCTTGTTTCTTTTTCCCCTGACTCTTCCCCATTATCAGGATTTCTCTTTTCCTTCAAAATTTAGAGGCTATGTTTATTTTTTCCCATTTTTTTTTTTAAGCACACATGCTTTTACTTCCCACAGGCCTCTGTGGGAATCAAGGGATTATTATATCCCCCAATCTCAGCTCTGCCACCAAACCCCAAATTAGTTGTCTTTAAAAGATATTTCTACCTTTCATTTTTGAGTCTTATTATCATTTTTTAAAATATGTGCATGTTTAACTTTATATTTATCCAGAAAAGTTCTGGTTTTAAACCTCTTAAAAAAAATACAGTCAGGGGTTGAGATGCTTCAATATCCACCTAGTTCTGGAAGCTGTTGGAGGCATTTTCATGCAGAGGGTCCTGGAATTTTGGGATTTTGTTGGATTCATCAGGGAGACTCCCCGTGGATTGATCATGGGAGAATCCCAGGGAGGATTCTGTGCCTGCAGAGCTCCCAAACCCTCTGCTTGGCACATCCTTTGCCACCCGAGGGGGGTTGAGTGGGGAGTTCTGTTTGGCAGAGCTGGTCGTGCCCAGTCCCACAATTCCAGTTGTGTATTTATCCAAACCCCTTGGATTTGCTCCCTGTTGGAGCAGGGATGCTCCTCCAGCCCTTGCCAACCTTTGGCTGCCTTAAATTTAATTTTTTGCTGGTGTTTTGGTTTTTTTACTGCATTAAACAACACCGAGTCAGGACCTGGGAAAGCTGAATTTCCCTTTCATTTTAGTTCTCGGTTGCACATGAAAATAA
>NW_020917237.1:0-924 GCF_003984885.1 Neopelma chrysocephalum | reverse complement strand
CTTTGGCTGCTGTCACAGTTCACCCACTTTTTGGAGCCGAGCCCTCCATTGATGCTTTTTTCCCATCTCTAAAAGGGTGGAAAACATTTTCCTTTGGGACCAGGGGAAGGCAAGGCCCGTGTGCAGCTCCAGGGAGCTTCCAGCCACACGTCGCTGGCGGCGGCTTTATAAAGATTTCCTGCTGAGATTAGTTCTTTCATTTATTGCAAAATATTGTAGCGCTTTCGATGTGTAAAAATAAGGATTGTCCCATCTTATCTCGAAAGGAATGGAGGGGAGGGAGGGAGCAGTGAGTGTCTGTGCTGCTGTTAACCAGTGAGGTGCCATGTGCTGCCGCCACATTCCCACTTGGCTTCTCCCCATGAAGTCTGTGCTCAGGGCTGCTGGTGGTGATCCCTGGGATGTTCCCCCTGTGCACCCCATGTCCTGCTCCCTGTCCTCTTCCAGAGGCAGGCAACTGCCTGGCAGTGCAGTGTCTCCTGCAGCATCATGGCCTGGAAATTAAAGGCACAAATTGCCAGTGCCTGCGCTTGCCCTCCTCCAGGGAAGAGAGAGCCCAGCCAGGAATGCTGTCCCCCACCAGGCTGGGGAACACGCAGGTTGTGGGAACAGCATGGAGCATCCTTTCTGGTGCTGGGTGTCCATCCTGTCCTTCCTGGTCCTGAGAATCCTTCCCGGTGTCAAGTGTCCTTCCTGGTGCTGAGCATTGGTCCTGTCCTTCCTGGTCCTAAACATCCTTCCTGGTTGTGAGCATCCTTCCCATTACCAAGTGTCCTTCACTGTACTGAGGATCCTTCCTGTTGCTAAGCATCCTTCCTTGTGTTGAGCATCCATCCTATCCTTCTTGATACTGAGCATCCTTCCTGGTCCTGAGCATCCTTCCTGGTGCCATTTTGATCCCACAACTGCTTTAACCAGGCAGAC